>NW_026857499.1:0-229016 GCF_026571515.1 Ruditapes philippinarum | reverse complement strand
CAGACGGGAACCCATTGTGTCATCTAGTCAAGTAACTAAGTCGGAAGATATTTATCAATATGGTGTCATTTTGCGCAGCCTTGTTTCCAAACTTTTGCTTCAGGAAAAGTGTAATGTCACAAGTTAGACAACACCGATAAATTAGTGTATTGGCGGTTGCACTTTAAAAAATTTTGTACAGTATTTAAAATGATAGAAATATCTATTCTTTTTTTATTCATGTAGATTTGTCATTTAGAAATGATACATTTTATTAAGTATATTTCTTTTAAATATCTGAAACTAATATTTTCATGCAATAATTGTTTGAATGTTCAATGTTATATTTCTCATTTATATTAGTATATCTTTAAATCTAATTCCATATGTATAAAGACTTTGTTCTGATATGCCTGTTGACTTTCTTGAAAAAGATATGTAAACATATAGGAAATAGTTTCCAATTGACTTGATAGATGATATAGAAAGCAAGCAAGCTCGAGGGAACCATTTGCAGAGTGCCACTTTATATATATCTTCCTGAAAAAAAAATAGACAATGCTACATACAAAACATCATTTGGTATTTGGGAGATAGATCTATTCCTTTTTTTCTTTGATTTTTTTCTGTCCACAAGACCAATTAACAATGCGTCATATTGTAAAATAGCTAAACTCCGTCCGATTAAGATTAATATTATTGTGAAATTTTGTCTATATCTAGAACTGACTTAATATTATAAAGTCTTTGGCAATAAGTCAGACTGCACAAACGTGCAGACCGGCCTGGGCTTTTACTGATGACAAAAGCTAGTCACTTTGGATTTCGGCAAGTTAAGGGCCACGATTTGTAAAGAATATAAGAGGGGTATTCAAACATAATGCAACTTTATCATATCTCGCTTTCAATCACGTTTTGCACGAACTATGTATATGTATCGCATAGATGGTTGTGTAAGCTTTCAATTGTTTAAACATGTTTGTGACGTCATCTTTTGTTGTATCTGTACATTAATGTGTTTATGGTACTGACAGATGAAGAAACTCTCCAATATTTGCTAAAAAGAATTCAATATTTAAATATTTGATACTTTCCAGCGCGATATTTGGCGCTACATTGTGACGTTACGTAAACAACTCTTTAAACGTCTGTACAGCGTTAATGGCTGAATTAAAGATATTGGTGTTCGGATTAATTTTTTAGTTAGACCATGTTCTATCATGCTAGATAGTTTTCAAAACAAATTTGAACAAAAGGTTGTTTTGTATTTATCAGATTTTTCAAACAAAGTGGCGAAAGAAGTCCCTTAAAATAAATATTAGGTTTGACTCCGCTCACTTTTATATTTATATTTCATATTTTTTTTTTTTTAAATTAAAAAAAAATATATTTGACTGATAAAGCACCATATTTCATGGGTAAAATTAGATAATGGACAGTTATTTTTTCATACTTTCAGATGTGTGAATAAAATGTCTTAATAAAAATTTTGTACTGAAACATTAAATTTACACATCTAATAAAAAGTGGTAACTTATAATACTTAAAATACATATACTAAGATGAACCCTTAAATTTAAAGAGTTTTAGAAATTTATGTTTGATATTGTATATATCGTACACATGTTCCCATAATTAATCTTATATTTAGTTTCTTGAATTCTTAGTAGTAACACAGCATTCCTTCTTTATATGTCAACTAGAAGTGACCAATTGTAAAGAAGAAAACTTAAACATTAGATTATGTGTGATTTTACTCAGAGACGTACTAACTAAACAATGATATTATTAAATAAACACGTCTTTCATATAAATATCAGTTTTACAAAAAGATGCAAGTCTCTATAATGCCAAATGCCTACAATTCATGCATTTATTATTATATAATGAAACGTACACAAGACTGTTGGTGGCTTTATTAATTATTAGGAACATTATTAAGATATAAGCAATATCAAACTTTTTTTTCCAATAGAAATTATTACGTATTTTAACAAAGTATATACAAGTATTTATTTTATGCTTTTCAGTGGATTACTGATTTATGCGTGAAAATTATATTTGATAATTTCACAGTGAAATTATCAAATTATAATTTCACACTTTTCAAAGATGAGACTACTTTTTTAAGATTTTACCATGCGGTACCTCAATTTTATTATTGTTGACAATTCTGACTTTGTCAGGGCTGTTTAGGGAAAAGCAAAGCTGAAATTTATAAGTAACTGAAATTTCAAAAGTAATAAAAAGAAGAAAACTTATTTCAATTCATTCAAATAACCAATCACCAAATATCGTCTATAAAGTTTTGTTTCATTTTTACAGTCTGAAAAGTACAATTTCTTCCACATGCAGAACTGCTCTTGATGACATTTGGGCATATTTAAGTATCCTACGAGCAATAACTGCCTTATAACTTGAAAAGCAATGACAGACATCAGCGCGAAGAATAAGTAAATAACCCAGCGTTCGTAAGTTTGTAAGGCAGCCTTTCAAAAAGTCCATGTTTTCCAATTTCCTAGTCGTTTTTTGAATGTTTACACATCTGTCAACACATTAATTGTCTGTAACAATCCTCTAGAAAAATGTCTTTCTTTTAAATGATGTATGACTAACAAATCCGAATGATATCCCTCTGAATCAAACACAATTATTTTCCTCCCATGAAATAAACAACTTTTAAAAATGGCCGCCGCTTACATTTCACAGAGCCAAGTCTAATATAAATTCGCCGTAAGTAACAGAAATATGGATGGATGGTTTGACTCTTTCTCCTACTAGAATTGTTTGTTTTTATTATAAGAACAAGCGATCTTTCATATTATTTGAATAAAATGAATAATATCATCGCCATTTAACGTTGATTGACGAACTTATTTTCTGCCCGAGACTTCTTGTATTTTATGAGAAATTCGACAAATAGAGAGGCTACCAATGGGGAAAACAGATTTCACTATGAAAGATAATATCAAAACAATTTCGTTTGTTTTACGCATAAGATAAGAAAAATTGTTTGTTGTGTAAGATGTAATTTCAAACAAACAAATATGGCAATTTACACAGTGTTTCTTATTAACAAAGAAAAAGAACAATGCAAACGACAATGTACAATAAATAATCGTAGATTTGTGGTGAATTGCGTCTTTTCAGTTTTCGGAGTTTCTCATTAACGTAAAATCGCTTTAGGTTATTATCATTGAATGTGATATAATGTGCGATAAAGGGAGCAAAATGTAAAACAAAGTAGTATTTGGACTTTCATACAAACAATACTAAATCACTGTAAATGTACTAACTTTAAACACAAAATTGTTCAGCTATATTGCAAATAAGAGACGATTTTAGAATATCCAAAGTTATTTAATTTTACCCATGAAATATGGTGCTATATCAGTCAAATGTATTTCATATTTGTTAAAAATAAATTATGAAACATAAATATGAAAGTGGGCGGAGTCAAAAACTCATACTTATTTTAAGAGACTACTTCAGCCATATTTTGTTCGAAAATGTGATAAATAAAAAAAAATTGTAGAATTTTGTTTTGAAAACTATCTAGAGTAATTTAACATGGTCTAATTTAGAAAATAAATTCGAACACCAATATCTTTAATAGGGTCAGACGTTTAAAGAATTGTTATACGTGACGTCATACTGCAGCGCCAAACAGCGCGTGCAAAATCAGACAATACAAGACGGCTATTTAAATGCAGCAAACCAAATAAATTTCACATTTATTTCACCATCAATATTCTGTATTTCGCTTAAAAATATAAAATAAAATAAAATAAACACACAAGAAAATAGTGTGTATTGAACCGCGTCACGCACCTATATGAATAATCAATATATTACTGCGCGCTGTACAATTGCAGATGCGTAGAAAGCAAGGGGATTTGTAACAATTTTTCTTTGATAATGAAATTGAATAAAATTGATATTCTTTCGTTTTTCGTGAAATATGGTATATATTTTCACTTAACATGTGGCATTCTATCATGTTGAGTGAAAATATATTCCATATTTCACCTATCCTCTTAATAAAAGGCGTTTGAATGATAAAAATATAAGCATTTTAAGGCTTAAAAGATCTATAAAGGGTTCAAAAGGGTAAATAAAGAAATCCGTTTTAGTTTGTAAACGTAAACTAAATAACGTGTTACAGAGAACACTTGGGGAAAAAAGAAATATTATAAATTTCTATTATACAGCATCTTCAAAGCAGCGTTAAACCCAACATATTGTTACCTCAAAAGTAACACAAGACACTAATGAAAATTACTTTGCCTTACAAAGAGTTGGCTAAAAATGAACCATGTCGTCACCATGAAAAAGTTATCAACATCATCGTCATTAATACCATCAAAGTCATAACAATTATCACCTTCATTTTTGTTTAACATCATTATCGTTAAACTCATTATCAGGTCTATCATCATCAAAAGCATCAGAATTAAAATCATTATACTATCGTCCTCACCTTTTTCAACTCCTTTATCATAGTTAATCAAATTTATAATAATCATCAAAACCATCCTTATCATTATTCAAAACATTATCACGTCTATCATCATCTTATAATCACCTCGATCATCACCATTATTAAATATATCATCACGGCAATCATCAACAAAATTGTCATCACCTCCAATGTCTTCATGATTAAAACCATGATCAACTCCAACATCAAAATCGTTATTATCATCATCATTATCATCAACATCACCAAAAGCATAATAATCATTACCACCATAACAATCATCACTACAATTTGAATCAAGTTTATCATCGGCAAAGTCAAACTATTATAATCGACATCATCATCTACAAATATCAATCTTGTATAAATATAATATTTTTATCAGTATCGACATATTTATGTTTTAAAATATTTCAAATTAGTTATGGTGATGATGTACTGATAAGGACAATGATGATGCTCTATGTATTACCGTAATGTGTATTGTGTATAAGGTCAGAGTGTGAGTCAGGTCAGTGTTTGAGAAGTGTCCTACGAGTTATATCAGTCTATGAGTCAGTGTTGAAAATGTGAGTAGTGCTCTATGAGTAAGGTCAGTGTGTGAATAGAGTCCTGTGTGTATTAAGTCAGTATGGTCCTGTCTGTGTGTGAGTAGTGTCCTGATAGTCAGGTCAGTCTGTGAGAAGTGTTATATGTGTATCAGGTCAGTGTGTGAGTATTGCCCTTTGTGTGTCAGATTTGTGAGTAGTGTCCTGTGAGTCAAGTCAGTGTGTGAGTAGTGCCCTGTGAGTCAGGTCAGGGTGTGAGTAGTGTTCTGTGTGTCAGGTCAGTGTGAGACTCGTGACCTGTCAGTCAGATTAGTGTGTGAGTCGTGACCTGTGAGTCAGGTCAGTGTGTGAGTCGTGACCTGTGAGTCAGGTCAGTGTATAAGTAGTGTTCTGTGTGTCAGGTCAGTGTGTGAGTCGTGACCTGTCAGTCAGATTAGTGTGTGAGTCGTGACCTGTCAGTCAGATTAGTGTGTGAGTCGTGACCTGTGAGTCAGGTCAGTGTGTGAGTATTGTCCTTTGGGTGTCAGATCACTTTGTGAGTATTGTACCCTGTGAGTCAGGTCAGTATGTGAGTAAAGACCTGTGAGTCAGATAAGTGTGTGAGTATTGTCCTGTGAATAAGATTAGTGTGTGAGTAGTGTTCTGTGAGTCTGATTAGTGTGTGAGTATTGTTCTGTGAGTCTGATAAGTGTGTGAGTATTGTCCTGTGAGTCAGATTAGTGTGTGAGTAGTGCCCTGTGAGTCAGATTAATGTGTGAATAGTGCCCTGTGAGTCAGATTTGTGTGTGAGTAGTGTTCTGTGAGTCTGATTAGTGTGTGAATAGTGCCCTGTGAGTCAGATTAGTGTGTGAGAAGTGTCCTGTGAGTCAGGTCAGTCTGTGAGTATTGTACTCTGTGTGTCAGATCAGTTTGTGAGTCGTGACCTGTGAGTCAGGTCAGTGTGTGAGTCGTGGCCTGTGAGTCAGGTCAGTGTGTGAGTCAGGTCAGTGTGTGAGTCGTGACCTGTGAGTCAGGTCAGTGTGTGAGTCGTGACCTGCGAGTCAGGTCAGTGTGTGAGTCGTGAACTGTGAGTCAGGTCAGTGTGTGAGTAGTATCCTGTATGTGTGTAAGTACTGTCCTTTGTGTATCATTTCAGTATGTTAGTAGTGAACTGTGTGTATCAAGTCAGTATGTGAGTAGTGTTCTGTGCATGTCAGGTAAGTGTGTGAGTGGTAACTTGTGTGTATTAGGTCAGTGTGTGAGTATTATTCTGTGTGTGTCATTGTGTGATTTGTGTATCAGGTCAGTGTGAGAATAATGCACTGTGTGTATCAATGTGTCCTTTGAATCAAAGTACGAAAGATTGTCAGTAATTTTAGTGGAGTAGCGTGGGATTGAACTCGCAACCCCTAGACTTGTAGTCATACAGTGTTACTGTGTTACCACTGCACCTCAGCGCCCGCTCTGATTTATAACTATTTTGGAAGTTCCTATATACATTATCACATTAGTGACCGAGAAATTGAGTAATTAGGCTATTGAATTTCCACACCTAAATAGTAAATATAGCGGTAAGGTCTAAAGTCTTTTACAATTGCTGACATTCCTTTTCTTGCGGATAAAGGACTTTACACAAACGAGTTGAAAAAGGAAAATAAGTAAGATTGTTGACAAGCAATTACAAAAAAAAACATACCGAAAAAGCCTTGTTCCGTTAGATGGAGCCGAAAGTCTAATATTAACAATAAGAAAGTTGAAACAAATACTTGTTGTAACTGATACATGAAGGTTTGAGACAAGTCTATTAAATATAGTTTCACTTGTTGAATATATTTCTGTTCGTTAAGATTAGGTGAAAAAATCTTAATGCAGCATACCTCCGGACTCGTGCTAGTTTTCATGCGAATTTTGAAAATGCAATGTAAATTAAAAGTAAAATATTTTCAGGTGAATAAGGAAAGTTATTTACATATTGCAAACAACACTTTCAATCCACAAAAATTACCAAATGAAAGTCACAATATGCAAGAAAATGCCCTTACTGCGTTAGTCAAGCAAAAAAATTTATATTTATTAAAATCTTAGTAAATTTTGTCAATTTAAAGCTTTTTATTTCCAATATAATAATAACGCGTAGTAAGTATTTTCTTTGTCCGGCAATAAGCAGTCAAAACCGTACCAAAGACCACCCCAACTAAAGACCACTTTACTTAATAAATGCCAACCTTAAACAACACCTCAATGCTTAAAAGAACATGTTATGCTTCATCTTTGTGTGGACTTGGTCGCAGGTTTTTATCTAGTTTATTTTCTTAGAATACTTTTGATTCGTGAAGATATAATCTGTTCAGATGACTTTTCATAACTTTGCGGACTTAATCAAATATATGTCCATTTTCTGTCCAGACTAGACCTTAAGTCATTGATCTGAAATATAATTTTGTCAAAAAGGAAGTAGATGCTGCTTTTTCAATAACATATAAGCATATAAACATTTTTCAATCTCAACTTTAACGGCTTCTATACGGTCAAGTTTGAGTTCCCTTGCTTCTCTGTTTATATCGAAATAGAAACAAGCTTATATCATGGCCGAAGAGCAGAAAACCAATGAACCAATATATGCATGTCTGTATGCAGTGTATACATGTATTTTGAGACAGTACCAGGTAAGACACGTTTAGTTCAATTTCTATAAAATATATACAGCTCATTTACCGCAACTCGATGCACTGACATCTCTGAACAATGTCTTGTTCGTAAATTTAGAGCTTCTCCTTTACGGCACTATATTAATGTAAGGCAGTTGGTGGTGGCCCCTTTGACATTGCCAGAACCTCATTAACTTTCATCTTCACAAAGTAATACAATGTCATCTATACAGATTAAAGCTTCATGAAGAAACAAACAACTTAAGATGGAATAATATAATAATAATAATAAATACCACATTTATATAGCGCCCTTTTCATTAAAATGTTCAAAGGCGCTTTACATCAATCATATATGTCTAAAACAATATAAATGAACAGGATTATGAACATTAAAAATATTTTGCATTAACTAATTAAAAGTATAAATTATGGAATTATTTTTACATATTAATTCAATATAACTTAAAGATCCTTAAAACTCACTTTACAATATTATTGTCATACATTAAAATTGTCTTCAATATATAAATGTGTAAGAAATAATGTGCCTTTTAACATAAACTCATAAATAAATATTAAAAGCTACTTTAAATGCATATTGATGATTTTCATTGTTTTGTTGTCATACTTTACAACAGAAAATATATGAACGATTGATAAAAGAATGAATACAGCGACATCAGACTAAAAGAATATTGAACCTAACGAACCTGGATAGCATGAGTACTGCTACACCAAGGTCCAGTACCGAGGGAGTCAGATACCTCCCCACAGCGCATGCAGACCCCCAGGATGACATCACTACTATCACCACAGGAGGAAAGGGCCACGCCCCACACCTTAACACTAAATATTATTGTATGAGATATTAATGTATTGAGATTTTAACTATTTTGCGTGACTAACGCATTAAGAGCTTTTTTTGACAATCATATTTTGACATTTAATGTTGAAGTTTATTTTGTAACTTTACGTTATTGAAACTGTTGTTGTCAATATGTTAATTACTTTCTTTTTTCATTTGAAAATAATTAACCTTTAATTAACAGATCATTTTTTAAAAAATCAGCATGAGTTTGGAGGTATATGCTGCTTTAACTTTTTTTTATCTAATTTCGTCCAACAGAACTATTTTTAAGTAGTGAAACTAGATTAAAAAGACTTGTCTCAAACCATCATGTATCATGAACAACAAGTATTGGTATCAGCTTACTTAAAAAAAAGCTAACTTATTGTAATTTTTCAAACTTTTGTTCTATTTAACGGAACAAGGCTTTTCCGGTATGGGATTTTATTACTTATCAAAAGTCTTACTTATTTTTTGTTACTATTCGTTTGTGTAAAGTTCTTTATCATAATCCCTCGAGCAAGGATACGAAACCGCCTCCGTGGTCGAGGGGTTAGAGTCGATGACTTCTAATCCAGTTACCTCTCTGGCGTGGGTTCGATCCCCGGGAGATGCTTTGGTAGTTTAGCGCGGAGGAAGGTAGTCTAGTACTGGTGTAACTCTCCAGGAACGATGGTTAGGAAACTACCCGCCTATATGACTGAAATACTTTTGAAAAAGGCGTAAAATGAAACAAACAAACAAACAAAGCAAGGATACGAATATCAGCCATTGAAAAACTCTTTAGACCTTACCGCTATATTAACTATTGAGGTGTGAAAATCCAATTGTATAACACATTTTCTTGGCCACTAATGTGATAATATATATATAGGAAATTCCAAAATAGTTATAAATCAGAGCGGGCGCTGTGGCGCAGTGGTAACACCGTCTGACTACAAGTCCAGGGGTTGCGAGTTCGATCCCCCGCTACTCCACTAAAATTACTAACAATCTTTCGTAAGATAAAATTAATACAATTGACTCACAGGGCTCTACAGTATGGCGTACATGACACACAGAACAATATGCACACACTGACCTGACACACAGAGGACACTGCTCACAAAAATTGATATGACAAACACAGTACACAACTATCACACTGACCTGACACTGACACAGACAGGACACTCACATACTGACCTGACGCACAAAGGACACTCTTCTCAAAACTGACCTGACACTGACAAAAAAAGGACACTAATCACAGAATGAGCTGACGTACACATATCACTACTCACACGTCCTTACTGACGCACACAGGACACTTCACACAACCGTCATTACACTGACATAGACTGGACACTACTCACATACACAGGTAACACAGATAACAAAACTGAACACTACACACAGACTATCTGACGTACACAGGACTCTACAGGACCCTACTCACACAACTGACTTGACACACTAACCTGACAATACTCACACACTGACCTGACGCACACAAAATACTACTGCAACAAGTGACCTGTAACACAATACACAACCCACTACTGACCTGACGCACACGTGACAATTCTCACACAAATTATCTATGACACACAGGACACATCTCACAAATTGGCCTGACGGAGACAAAACACAACTAAACTGACACACTAACCTGACTCACACAACTTACCTGACACACTAACTTGTCACGACCCTTACACTGACCTCATACACACAGAACACTACTTAGTCTAACATAACTCACCTGACACAACTGACAAACTGGCCTGACGGAGACAAAACACAGCTCACAGACTAAACAGACACACTAACCTGACTCACACAACTAACCTGACACACTTACTTGTCACGACTCACACACTCACCTGACGCATAGAACACTTCTAACACAACTGACCTGACACACACAATACACTACTCAGGGACCTGACGCACATAGGACAGTTCTCACACAACTTAACAGAATAAACTGACACACTTACCTAACTCAAACAAATAACCTGACATTTCTCACACAAATGACCTGACACACAACTCATACAACTTACCAGACACTATTCTTACACACAGGATACAACTCTGATACAGCGAAAATGACTTACAGACTTCTTCTAACACAGTCAAAAAGACTTACACACTAAACATGTGCCACATAACACTATTCACACACAGTTAACATGACTCACAAAATATTACTCACACATTTAACAGGATTCATTGAGCACACTACTTACACAGTGACTGTGCCACGTATCACCACATTACTACACATTAAAATGACTAACAGAGCACAACTCACACAATGTACAGACCGATTCTCACAAAATGAAGTTAGCGGGTCATCACAGAATAATGGATTAGGATTATTAAGTGTTGTAAAAACTACAGCTTTCCGCAAGCGAATCATCTGCATTGGACCAACTGTACTTAAATGAAGTATTTAAAGTTATCGTTGGAGTTCGCTGTGTGAGTTGTGCATCGCGCATCGCGAGTGATGTTCACTATGTGATTGGTGCTCCGCGAGTCATGTTCATCGTGTTTTTAGTGTTCCATGACCCATGTTCGCTGTGTTAGTAGTGTTTTTCGAGTCAAGTTACTTGTGTGAGAAGTGCTTCGTGAGTCGTGTTCAATAAGTGGGTAGTTTTCCGTGAGACTTGTTCAATGTGTGAGTTGTGTTCTGTAATCATGTTCACACTGTTAGTAGTGCTTTATGAGTAATGTTATATGTGTGAATAGTGATCCACAAGTCATGTTCACTGTGTGAGAAGTGCTCCGAGAGTCATGTCCACTGTGAGAGATGTGCTCTGATAGTCATGTTCACTGTGTTAGTAGTGGTCTCTAAGTCATGATTCAGGTCTGTGTACAGGGGGGGGGGGTGAAACACCATATGTATCTCAAAATTGAGCATCGGTGAAGATATATGTGAATTTTCGGTGATCTATGAATGCGCTTTATCTCGATATGAGAAGGAGAAAATAGGTTAATCACAGGGTAAGCTTTTATCGTTTTAAACAATTCTTATTTTCAGAAAACGAAATGCGGTCCAATTTTCCTGGCTTTCCTCTGTATTTACCCATTTTTGTTTGAATTTTTATGTAGTCTTCATCGAGATATTCTTCCCGACATGGGTTCTGGTGTGCCCAAAATATGCAATGCGTATGAAGAAACCTTCGCTAAACGGACTCCAGATACAGACTTTTAACCAAAAGATGCTAAACATTCAAACAAACCCCTTATTGAAGCATTTATTGAGACTGGGCTCAAAATAAAGGAATTGTCGATCAAAATTCCATTTCAGCTCCATATGTGCTGAAGATCTCCACGAGTGATAACGGAAACCATCTACGGATCACTTTCATTTTGTAATTGAAGAGCCAATCTAAAAGAACAATTAAAGGTCCGTAGATTTGACTGAAAATATATAAGTACATATGTACATATATGCTGAAGAGATCCAAAGGTGCATGATGTAGAAATCATCAACATAATAACAGATCACTTCCATAAAACAATAAATATATTTTGTGTATCATTCTGTAATGAAAACTTATATTCGATATAGGAATATTACCCCAAGTTGAGCTTGGATTTTGGTCCTCAAAGAACTAATTGACCGCCTCCATGACACCTTTCTTGCTTCCAAAACGTCTACCACGAAGCTTGGTTTTCAGTTTCGGAAACAGGTAGAAGTCAGAGGGGGCCAAGTCCGGAGAATATGGGGGATGGGGATGGGTTGCAGCAGCCATCGCATCTTGGAATGTGTGAGTTGGCGCACGCATTGTCGTGCAGGAGCAGAACGCCTTGTGTCAGTTTGCCCCTCCTTTTACGCGCAATTTCTTGACGCAGACGTCTCAATTCGTCTGCATAGTACGTAACGTTTATAATACGACCTTGCTCAAGATAGTCAATCATGATTATCCCTGACTATCCAGCCATCTTCTTCCCTGCAGATGACAACCTTCTTGAATTTATTTCGGAGGCGGGTGAGCCGGGTACTTCCATTGCATGCTCTGTTTATTTTTGGATCAAAGTGCTGGACCAATGTTTATCACCTGAGTTACAATCGGGTAGATAAAATCAGGTTATCCTCGTAGCGAGACAAAATATATCTTTAAATGTCAAGCCTGGTCCGTTTCTTGTCGTCAGTCAACTGTCTTGGGATCCATCTAGCGGAAACCTTTGACATGCTATGGACATCAGTCAGAATTGCCAGAACTGAACCAAAGCTTATACCCACTCCCCTAGCAATGGTTCGCAGGTCTCGCGTTCTGATGCACATCACCAGATCGTGCACAGCTTTGGCAGTTTCATCGTTGGTGGCCTCTTTTGGCCGCCCAGGCCGCTTATTATCTCCAATGCTCTCCCTGCCCCTCCTAAATTCAGCAGCCCATTTTCTCACATTGCTATAGGAAGGGGACTCCTTCCAAAGTCTTTATGGATTTCCTTGGGCCATTCCTTTCTTACAGAGATACTTAATGACGGCTCTGATTCCAACTTTCTCCATTTGGTCTAAATGACACACCCCTCTACTGATCAAAGTGTGTTTTATGTTACTTAATCTGTGTAAAACCGCGTGTATCTCGGTCAGTTATCTCGGTATCGACGTATTAATTCTGTTGAATGTCAGTGTACGTAGTGGCTAGAAGTATAAGAGGCCGTAACATTTTGATCATACCTGGTAATATTTCATATTTCATAATGTGCTCTGTGGTGTATAAGTCTACAAATAGGCAGATCATTGAAATTGGATGTTTACCACAATATGCCTTTCAATATTGTCCAACAACAATGACCTGGCGCTCTTGCATTTGACCCTTTAGTTGGTAAATTCTGTAAAAGAAACCTTAGTACGACTGAATTTTTTTAAAGTCCATATTTCATCGCAAGAGAGAATTTTAAACAGCCCCACTACTATCTAACAGAATACAATTGTAAGAGGTAAAAAGCATTAATCTGACTAAAAACGTAACGATCTGTAAATAAACTATTCCTCGAATCAAATTATCATTTACTAGGCAAGATTTCAAGCATGTTCAAAAAATTTCACTTTTCTCAACGGATGATTATTGATCTGTAAGTTCAGTTGCTAACATGCTACTAGTAATTCGGTGAGCTTAAAAGGTCCAGCGTAAAGTAAATGCAGAAATGACCATTTTTTGTTGTAGGAAAAACAATATGTATGTTATATGTACTTATTTCATGTTAGAACATGTCATGAAGGTAAACTATACGTTAAATATTCTTACGATGGGTGACACATGTTAATATTCTGTATGAATTTAATCTCTATTACACCATTGAAAAGTTTATTTAAAGGCACATTATGCCGCAGAAATGAATAAATGTTTACTTCTTTAAAAACGGCATATGTGAATTTTTAATAACGTAAGCTATTAGATTATTGTTGCTTGAGAAATGTAGCGCTAGATGTGACCACATTGGTCATACAGGAATCAAAATGTAACCAAGTAGTATTTTGACTTCCATACAAAATACCAAATCACTATAACAGTGCGATTGCCAAAGGCAACAGAAGAAACAAAATGGTCCAGGTCATTAGCAAATGAGAAACTATTTGGAAATTATAAGTACACCAAAAATAAAAGGCCTTTGAAAATAGAATAAGAGCAGTAGTGAATCATACTGTGTATTTACTTTCTTTGTTAAACCCTAAATCATAACGAAAAACATTACATTTTATATGTTATTCTTAGTACTTCAAAAATGCCCAAAAATGAAGTCATTTTAACGGAGGTTATTCATAAAGTGTGCTAAAATGTCGCCATTGAAAAGCACGCGACTTAATCTGGCACCGCAGGTTAGTTTTACGGAAACACTTGACATGTATTTGCGAATCAGATGGAAATAGAAATATCCGTCTCTTTGATACCCGCCCATTACCAGCATCTCGGCAAGCATCGTTACTCACCAAATAGGCTGGTTACTTCGCGACGGATATTCTTATCCAAACTGCAACATATAACATATTAATATCATGACTAAGTGCTAGTCAAAGATGGGACACCTAGCTCTGTTGCACTCAGAAAGTCAAATTAAATAAATAAAGAATAACCTATATATGTATGTATAACTCAGAGTCTGCATAAACAAAATTAATACAAAATTGTCAAGCCTTTATCATGCAAACCAATGATTGCATAGCTTTAGTGAATGCTTTACAGGATCGGGACCTGCGGACCTGTTATAGAATTTCTATGCTATCGTTATCTTCTAATAGGCACCATAGTCAAATTGAAATTCACGAAAGGCATGGTTCATGTACTTTGCATAAGTTTTTAACGCAACCTCACAGTCATTATGACTTTCATGTTTTCACTATGTTTGTAGTCAGATAAAGCTGTTTTTGCAAATGCCCAGTTTAAGTATAACAGGATACTATCTTTGTATTGTTCACAAAGGCCAGGTCTTATATAATAAATGAGAAAATATGTTAACAAATAGGGGCTAATGGTCACATAACATATACACCAGAATTAATATTATGTCGTTAAAGGGCATCATTAGCGGTACGGAATGAGATTGTGGTTCATGATTATCAGAGACAAAGGAATTTCAGAAGAAAGAGAATGACTATTAATCAGATATTGATACATACAATAACAGACATATGTTATATTTCTTCAAAGCTAAAGTCAATGTAATCAGGAAGTTTTATGATATGGACAAGCAACTTCCAACTAGTAATGCTTATAAGGTCTTTTAATTGTGTCCTTTTGGCTATGTTTTGTTTATTGTTTGTTAATTTGGGTTTTACGTCACACCGACCCATTATAGGTCATATGGCGACGTTCCTTCCAGCTTGACTGGTGGAGGAAGACCTGAGGTGCCCTTGCGTGCATTACAAGGAATGTTCGAAATGTATTGCTTATTTCTATCTAGAGACTTCAAATTTCATGTCAGCTTAAAAGTGTTCATTTCAAGCCCTCGAAGTACTCCCCCTGGCAAGAAATGCAAAGTTTCAGTCGATGTATCCACTTCTTGAAGGCGACACGGTACGCTGATTTGAGCACAGTAAAAAGGTACTGATGAATGGCAGATCCAAGTGCCTGTCGGATTTTCGCCCAGCAAGGAAGGATTTCAATTTCGCAAACAAAAAGAAATCACATTGGGCAAAGTCTGGAGAATACGGGGGTGAGGCAAAATTAACAGTCATTTTTTCTTTTTTCAAAAACGCCGAAACTATTGCGGAGGTATGAGCGGGGCATTGTCTTGTAGAAGACGAATATGCTTAAACCAGTGACAGGGCGTCGTTTCTTATAACATTTTTCAGTTATGTTATTTTGTTGACAACGCCATTAAAGTGTCTGAGCTCAAAGGACCGGGCGACAAACTAACAAAGGCTATGTTATGCTTCCTCAGTTCCAGGGCACAATCGGCTGTCATGCGATCAACACCAGCTTTACCAATCCCATATGCAGGATTCAACATGTACATTGAAGCCCCAGCAGACGACACATTTATTATGACGCCATTCTTACGTGGTACCATCAATTTAGACGCGTAGATAGCGCACACATAGTTATTTCTCAACCCGACCTCATTTATATCGTCCCACATGTTCAACGACTGTTCCCAAAATGGTTTTCCTCGCTCCTTCAAAAGGATATCATTTTCCGAAAACGCATTATTGACAAAAATATCGAGCCTCCCGTCGTTTTCTGCTGTGATGCGTTCAAATAAATGTTGAATATCTTTCGAATGGTCACATTGAATTGGTACACAAACTCCTCCTCCAGCGCGTAATATGTCACGTGCTGTCTCCTCTAGCGATCCTGGTAAACATACGCCATCTTGAGTGCTCAATGTTCTTCCGGTAATATAAACCTTGGCACCTTGTTGACCAAGCTGGATAGCAATTGCTTTACCAATTCCACGAGTAGCACCTGTTACGATACTTATTTTACCGCTTAAAGACAGTGACCCCATTGTCTTGTCCAGATATGTCTTACTTACAGTAATAAAGCTGACATGTGAAATCACACTTTGAAAGAACGTGATTTCAAATAAATTAACCCAAGGCTGGAGGTTCAATGTGTATATGCTTAATTCACATTAATATGCTTTAACATGGAGAACCATTTATAACTAAAGTATTATCACTCAATTGACATCTAATTTACTGCTTTATTTGAGCTCATACCCTTGCAGCCCTGACATGTCTTTCTATGTTTGTTTGTTTGTTTGTTTGTTTGTTTGGATTTACAGCACGTCAACACATAACTGGCCATATCGTGCCGAATGCTATAATGGCTTAAAATGTTATGTAAAACTTTGTAAATGACAATAGAAATGAGCCAATTAGATCCTAGAATACAAGTTTATCTCTTTCAAATAATCAATGATGTTTTTTGATGGAATTGTATTAAAGAGTTCTTTGAGTGAATTTACAGAATAAAATCTAGTACGGGTCTGTGAAAAATCATGACATTCAAGAAGAAAATGCTTGACAGTAAAATTTTCATTACAACCTACACAGAAAGAGGCATTGTCATTAGTGAGGAGATAAGAGTGGGTAATTTTAGTGTGTCCAATTCGGCATCGAAGAAGAACTGTTTGATCACGGCGGTTTGACAGAGATAGAGATGGTGACACATCAAGAGATGGGTTTATATCGTGAAGTTTATCGTGTCCCAATTTGCTTTCCATTCAGATGAGACGAATTTATTTATAGCCGGTCTAAAATCACAAGCAAGTAATAATAAGTCAGTTTTTTGAAAATTTAATGATTGTTTAGCTAAAGCATCTACTTTTTCATTTCCTCGTATACCTACATGACTTGGAATCCAATATAATTTAACAAATTTTGTTTTAAGTATATCATGAAATCGTAAAAGAAGTTTCTTTATCATGATATTGTCAGACTTTTTATTTTTAATGGATATTAAAACAGAAAGCGAGTCAGAAAATATCACAAATTTATCGTGGGTATGCTGTGCTATGTATGACAATGCTAAATCGATAGCTTTTGCTTCAGTAGTAAAATGAATGCATTACCTGGTACTAGTAGCCTCATACTAGATGTAAAATTATTTTCAAACACAGCCGAACCTACTTTGCAACCTTCTTTTGAACCGTCCGTATAAATATGTATAAAATCTTCCTAAATTGCTAGAAACTTCTCTTTGAAATATTCAGGTGAATTTGATGACTTTTTTATATTTGAAAGGTTAATATTTATTTTCGGGGAATTATAAGTCCAAGGTGGAACATCCGCATCGTCATTTTGAAAGATACTGTCTGGGTTAATCTTAAGTTTATCTAAATCATCTTTTAAACGAAGGCCTAATGGTTTTCATTACAACCTACACAGAAAGGGGCATTGTCATTTGTGAGGAGATAAAAGTGGGTAATTTTAGTGGGTCCGCCTGGGCTCCTTGCCGTTGGTTCTTATTGCTGGGTCATATGGGGGTTGCGTTCATTGAACGCCGCCTTTCCTTGTTGATCTTGTTTATCATATTTTATGCTCACAACCATGTTGTTTGTGCCGTGTGGCGGCTGTAAAAAGTCTCCCCGTACATGCAATCAATGTTGTTATATTTCCATCCTCAAGGGATTGTTACGGCGTTCAGTGTCGGTGTCCCCCTCCATGTCCAGCCTTCATAGACTAATGGTTTATATTTATTTCCACTTTATTATATTTTTATACCAAAGTTTTCTTTAATCTTACCCTTTTGCAGGTTGTGTGTACACTAGCTGTGGCACTAATACTCTAGTCTCGTTACTTTAATATTGGTGCCCCACTGGACACGGAATCATTTTATTACTACATGTAATTATGAATAACTTGAATAGAAACAATACACACTTTCTTTCACCTCTTCGGGTACATTCTACGTCTACTAATTCTTTACAGATATGAAATCACAGTACACCTAGACGAACACCATCCGTCGTTCTTTCGCCTTAAAACTTTTCATCTGTTAATTCATTTTATATTCCACGATCCATTAATTCTAATATTTTCAATAATTCTTTACGCATTAGGCTTTCTCCTATAAAACACACCATTCTTAAGAAATATAATATCACACATACTAATTATCCTCATAGAGCTAGAGTGTATCCTTCTATTAATAAGTGTAATTCTAAGAGGTGCGGATGTTGTTACTTTTTATCGCACAGGTCTACATTAACCTCTAATGTAAATGGGAGAACTTTTAATATTATTTTAAATACAGATATTGACTGAAAGGCAACTCATTTTGTTTATGTTTTGACTTTAAACACCTCTGGGTGTGGCATACAGTATGTTGGTCAGACAGGACGTTCTCTTAAAATTCGATTCCGTGAACATTTTTATAAAATGAGAAATCGCAACAAAATTTACAACTTTTCTATATCAACATTTTCGTAAAGATGGTCATTCATTTAAAAATGTTTCAATTCAACCAGTGGAACAAATAATTTTGATTCTGATGCTTCTGCTAGTTTTAAAGTTAAAGCTAGACACTTAGCAGAATTAAAATGGATCAATAACTTACAAACGCCTTTTCCACTTGGCCTAAATGACAATATTTTTCAACAAGGTAACATCTCTAAAGATCCAAACATTGATATATTTTCTATTCTGAATATTCGTAAACGTAAATCCCGATCTCACGGAGTACGTAGAAATGGCAACATCAAACGTAAATCTAAAATTACCCTGTCTGTCACCGACTTAAATATTATCTTAAAAAACTCTGGAAAACATGCAATGTTATCATGTCTTACTTCCCTTTCATTATCATCTCTGAAAATCTTAGACGCAGAGGCAGATAGTATAGTTATTCAAACAGATCCTTTATATACAGCAGCTTATCTTATTCAAAGTTATACTCAGCACGTCTTAAGACCTCATATCGATAACACTTCTGACCACAACAGGCATTTCGTAAAAGTAACCTTTCTTAATAAAGGTATCGATTTCATCGATTTACCAAGTATTTTTCGTGATAAACGTGTCACTAATTCTGTTCCTTTATACTTCAAAAAACTCCGAGATACCAATTATTTGCTATAAATATAAGAAACCTGTTAGAAATATCATATTTAATTACAACAAAGTGGTTTCTGACTTAGATATTCAGTCTAATACTCCAACAACTTGAGACTGCAATACTTCTAAATTCTGTAATTCAGATTTTGGCCATATAATCACAGGTAATTTTGATATAATTGCAGACAAAAGAATTCGTAACTTATTCTTGAAAGGACCTAAATACAGAATTTCTTCTGAGATTGATTTTAATGCTTGTCGTGGTCAGATTGCTGAATCTATAGAGGATTTCTCGGTCAAATGGTGTCGCCGTGAAAATGCGGATAGTAATTAATGCTCTAGTTACATGGAAACGTAACATCTTTAAAATTATTGATTCACGTATTAATTTTCATCGTGGAAATGAACATCTTTTGCCACCTAAACCAAGACTTACTTTAAGACATCTGAAAAAAAAATTCTAGCCTTTCATTCAAAATTTGTTTTGGTGCCAGCGGACAAGGCCGCTAATAATATTATAATTGTATGACGAATCCATTACATTAATGTTTTGCATAAGGAACTAAATAGTACTAATGCGTATTCTAAAAGCTCTGCCTCCGAAAAAACATTGTTAACAATCATATTACTAATATTTCCAATCTTAAAGTCCAAATTAATGAACAAGAACTCAAACTTCCTATTATGTATTGGATTCCTAAATTACATAAAAAAAACCTTACAAAGCCAGATTCATTACTAATTCTACATCTTGCACTACAAGTAAACTTTCTATTTTATTGACGTCTTGTTTGACTGCCATTAAAACACATGTAATTAGATATTGTGATAAAGTCTATGAAAACACAGGCAAACATCTCTTTTGGTCAATTAAAAATTCTGGTGAAATCTTGGATAAATTTAAAATTAAGAACATTCAAGCTTCAACTGTCAGTACAAACGATTTTTCTACACTTTATACAACTTTGCCACATAAATTAATCAATGATAAACTAATTTCCCTAATTCAGAAAACTTTTGCATGGGAAAAAGTTACCGTTCTAGCATGCAATTTTAAACAAAGCTTTTTTTTACTAACGGTATTGTTAAACATTATACTATGTGGACCTGTGACGAAGTTTGTAGAGCACTCTCTTTTCTTTTAGACAACATTTATGTCAGGTTTGGTAATACCCTATTTAAACAGATCATAGGAATTCCTATGGGTACTAATTGTGCACCCCTGGTCGCCGATTTGTTTTTGTACTGCTATGAAAGTGACTTTATGTTGAGTCTCTCTGAAGATAAACAACAAGATGTTATAGTCGCATTTAATAATACTTCCAGATACCTTGATGATATTTTTAATTTAGATAATCCTTATTTTGATCAAATGGTGTCTGTTATTTATCCGCATGAACTACAACTTAATAAAACGAATTCTTGAAATGTTTAGTACATCATTTTTGGATCTGCATATTACTATCAACAACAATTCTATTCACACGAAAATCTATGATAAAAGAGATGACTTTGACTTTTGGATAGTTAATTATCCACATTTAGATGGAGACGTACCCCATGCAACATCTTACGGGGTTTATGGTTTTCTCAGTTAATTAGATTCGCTAGAGCTTGTAGCAGGATTTCAACGAGCGGAATATTTTTATTACCAGCAAGCTTCTGAAACAGGGCTACCGCTATCATAAATTACGGAAACATTGTACTAAATTTTACAATCGTAACTTTGATTTAATTTTCTAAATTCAATAGTGATTTAAAAACTCTTCTGCGACAAGGGATTAGCCAGCCTGGTTTTTATGGCGATGTGATTTACAAACTTCGTAAGATTTTGGGTCATGGTAATTTTTCTGCTGTTTTTACTAAAATCATTAAACGTTTTATTAAAAGAGGTTATGACCCTACTATTTTTAGACATACTGCATGTTTAGTGTTCAACCCTTTTACAGTTGGACACTACGCTTTCCTCTTTTTGATTGCATCTGACGCACCAAGTGGGAGACTCTATGATGGATAGTTCGTAAGGCCCTTTGGGACTGAATTGTTCTTAATGTCGTCTTCTGCCTTGCTTCGTCGGGCCATTGTAGGTGATTTTCTTGTTGCTCTGCCCTTCCTTTAGGACATTTGAGTCCTTTTGTTATGGTCATTGAGTTTACTTTTATATGTTTCTACATGATCATTTTAGTGTTTTACTTATTTAACCTTTTGTAACCATGACAACTGTTAGAATTTCACTTGGCGGGGATTCATTTTATTTACATTGTCTCGTTTATAGGAACATGTTGGGGCTAAGAGCGAGGTTTGGTGCACCATTAACCGGTTTAAACTCCCCAGCAGTCATTATTATGCTGCTAACCGTTCCAAGGCGGCGCCTCACTGTGTTCCTCAGATGTATGTCTGTTGTTTCATACTGTTTTGGTGACACTTTTGCTTGTGTCCCTTGTTGTTTTCCTGTCTACGGTAAGTATCTTCCCCATTGCCTCTAGCTTTCATTTCTTTAATTTTTCTTTGAATTCCTAATCAGTTCCAAATTATTTATCATTTAATGATTAACCTGTCCGTGTTCTGTCTTTGCCCTGTCCTGTTTTTGTTTGGGGTCCGTCTGGGCTCCTTGCCGTTGGTTCTTCTTGCTGGGTCATATTGGGGTTGCGTTCATTGAACGCCGCCTTTCCTTGTTGATCTTGTTTATCATATTTTAATTTCCTTTGGTTTTTTAGTATAACTTGGCTTGAAAATAATATTTTTAGCTGTATTTTTGCTATTAGATGAAATTCTAGTTGCAAATTGAAGTGATAGCTTTTTTCGACGAAGATGAAGCGATGGTTCCCTAGCTTCCGCATATAGACTTTCTACAGGTAAAGTGCGAAAAGCACCTAAAGCTAAACGTAAACCCTGGTGATGTATGGTATCTAGCATTTGAAGATATGATTTTCTTGCAGACCCATATACTACAGAACCATAATCTAATTTTGATCGGATAAGACTTCTGTATAATTTCAGTAATGTTGAAGAATTTGATCCCCAATTTGTACTTGTTCAAGCCTTAAGTAAATTTTAAGCTTTTAGGCATTTAGTTTTCAAATGTTTAATATGTGGTATAAAAGAAAGTTTTTTATCAAATATAATTACTAACAAGAGGGCCATGATGGCCCTGAGGTCGCTCACCTGTATATAGGCTCCCCCAACCCCCCCCCCCCCCCCCCCCAACGTTGCTGGGCCAATTTTACCCAAGGGCTTTTATTTGCACAAACTTGGTAAACACCCATAAGAAGATGTTTCATGCTAAACATCTAAGCTCTAGCTCATTGGGGATTTTAAAAGAAGATTTTTTTTAAAGTTTTTACTATACACATATAGTTAAAAACAATGACACCCCTGGGGCCGGGCCAGTTTTGACCCCAGGGCTTTTATTTGAACAAACTTTGTAGACACTTACTAGAAGATGTTTCATGCTTAATATCTAAACTCTAGGGTTTTTTCAAAGAAGATTTTAAGTTTTTGCTATACACATATAACATTTGTATAAAGAAAATCAATGACCCCCGGGGCGGGGCCAATTTTGACCCAAGGTCTTTTATTTGAACAAACTTTGTAGACACACACTAAAAGATGTTTCATGCTTAATATCTTAACTCTAGCTATTTGGGTTTTTTCAAAGAAGATTTTTTAAGTTTTTGCTATACACATATAAGGAAAATCAATGACCCCCGGGGCAGGGCCAATTTTGACCCCAGGGCTTTTATTTGAACAAACTTGGTAAACACCTATTAGAACATGTTTGATGCTAAATATCTTAGCCATAGCTCTTTGAGTTCTTTAAAAGAAGATTTTTTAAGTTTTTACTATATGCATATAGGGAAAATCAATGACCCCCCGGGGCGGGCCAATTTTGACCCCCATGGCTTTTATTTGAACAAACTTGGTAGACACTTATTAGAACATGTTTCATGCTAAATATCTTAGCTCTAACTCTCTTGGTTCTTTAAAAGAAGATTTTCTAAGTTTTTACTATATGCATATAGGGAAAATCAATGACCCCCCGGGGCGGGGCCAATTTTGACCCCAGGGCTTTCATTTGAACAAACTTGGTAGACACCTATTAGAACATGTTTGATGCTCAATATCTTAGCCATAGCTCTTTGAGTTCTTTAAAAGGAGATTTTTTAAGTTTTTACTATATGCATATAGGGAAAATCAATGACCCCCCGGGGCGGGGCCAATTTTGACCCCAGGGCTTTTATTTGAACAAACTTGGTAGACACCCATTAGAACATGTTTCATGCTAAATATCTTAGCCATAGCTCTTTGGGTTCTTTAAAAAAAGATTTTTTAAGTTTTTACTATATGCATATAGGGAAATTCAATGACCCCCCGGGGCGGGGCCAATTTTGACCCCAGGGCTTTTATTTGAACAAACTTGGTAGACACTTATTAGAACATGTTTCATGCTAAATATCTTAGCTCTAACTCTTTTGGTTCTTTAAAAGAAGATTTTCTAAGTTTTTACTATATGCATATAAAGAAAATCAATGACCCCCTGGGGCGGGGCCAATTTTGACCCCAGGGCTTTCATTTGAACAAACTTGGTAGACACCTATTAGAACATGTTTGATGCTCAATATCTTAGCCATAGCTCTTTGAGTTCTTTAAAAGAAGATTTTTTAAGTTTTTACTATATGCATATAGGGAAAATCAATGACCCCCCCGGGGCGGGGCCAATTTTGACCCCAGGGCTTTTATTTGAACAAACTTGGTAGACACCCATTAGAACATGTTTCATGCTAAATATCTTAGCTCTAGCTCTTTGGGTTCTTTAAAAGAAGATTTTTTAAGTTTTTACTATATGCATATAGGGAAATGAATGACATCCCGGGGCGGGGCCAATTTTGACCCCAGGGCTTTTATTTGAACAAACTTGGTAGACACTCACTAGAAGATGTTTCATGCCAAATATCTAAGCTCTAGCTCTTATGGTTTTTTAAAAGAAGATATTTAAAGTTTTTTTCTTTCGGTTGCCATGGCAACCAGAGTTCTGCATGGAATTAAATTCTTTGAACAATTTTTAAAGGTGACCACCAAAGGAACATTCCTGTGAAGTTTGGATGAAATTGGCTTAGTGGTTTATGAGGAGATGTCATTTAAAGTAAAAGTTTACGGACGGACGGACGGACGGACGACGGACGGACGGACGCCGGACGAAAAGCGATCACAAAAGCTCACCCTGTCACTTTGTGACAGGTGAGCTAAAAACGTAGCTTCATCAACTACTGGAATTTTAGAACCAGATATGTAAAGTTCAGGGTCATTATGTTGTTTCCGCAATCGACAAAAATGAACACATTGAGTTTTTGACTTTGAAAGTCTTTCTATGTAAATGTCTAGCATTTCAACTGTTGATCTATGCGTTATTTTTACCATTGCGTTTACCAAGAGTTGGATTCAAAGGAGGGAACACGACAGACGTTTTTAGATGACGGCGAGTTCTAGAAAAAATTATTTAAATTGCTTTGCACGAGAATAATCTAAATGAGTTGATATATTGACAAAAAACAGTGCTACAAACACAATGCTTTTCCCTGGAAACTTATGTGCCTCTTGTGTTATCTTTCTTTTCATTTTGGCTCATTGATTGCAGCAACATTATCATTAATGAACCGACTAAATCAAACAGTCTGCGTTTTTAAAATAATTATCATCGTCGTAAAGGGAATAATCCAAGCTTTCCAATCAACCAATCCGCAATGACATTGGTCCACCGAGTAAATGATGATGAGGAATCTAGATAAAATAATTCTGTTCTCATGATTATGAAACATTTTTCTGTGGTCTTGTATAAAATCGCAGGATTTTAATTGGTCAGTAAATATGATGTGGCAGATTCTGACCATTCAAATCAATTTATGTTTGAGCTTTATAAAATTTCTTTATAGTTAACCTCTGACCCAGGCCAACTTGTCATCTCTGCAGTATGTATACTCACAGAGAGAAAAAATCGCCTAAAATAAATTGATGCTTTTTATCGTCCAGTCTTATGCGGTAAAGAAACAAGAAAAACCGTTATCAAAGAGGCAAAATTGTATTTACATATGTCTTTTAAGATCCTGTAACACATTTTTTATGGTTTTATATCATAAATATGACGCTCAAATTAAGATTGATCAATTTTGTAAGTTCCAAACAACATTATTTATAAAGATATTACCGAATAGAACATTTTATGTAAAAAAGGAAGGTAATAAAATATTTATTTTCTATAAAGTCTAAGTCAAATTTTTTAATAGGAAATGAATGCATATATTTTAATGATTCCATATAATATTGTAAGCTAAGTCAAAAACTGTTCAAATAACAACTTTTACTGATAAAAAGTTAATTTCACAATTTTTTTATTCAACTCTGAAGAGCACTAAATTTGCTAGATTAACAATAGAAGTTTTCAGGAAATTATTACAAAATGCTCTTGTCACTAGTTTTCGCGACTGTCAGAATTTAAAGCCAAAATGCATACTGAGCACAGTCAGTCAGTCAATTTCAGTTTATTTATACTCGGCGCCGGAATAACCATCCTTGCCGGTCCACTAAGGTAGTCTCATCGGGGACGTCTTTATCAAGCTGAATCTTCCTGGTACCCATTCTTCGTTCTTTGGTGGTAGAGGAGTACGACAATACTGGCCAGGCATCAAGTTCCATACTGACGATAACAAAAACGGCTCTCATTAGCGGCAATTTAGCGCCAACCATCCAGAGTTAGTAAACTGAGCACAGCCTGTCATGGCTACTTATATAGACTCTGAAATAGTCAGGACTGTCACAATTAACCAATCATTACATTCCATTTGGCCTGGCAGTCTGGCAGGAAAGACAGGAATTTCTTAAAATGGCAGCCATATTGACAGGAATAATTTAGAAAATGTTAATTAACAAAGTTAACTTATAACAAAATATGCAATGAACACTTAAATTACATGCTTAACTTAATGCACTTAAAATCTGGACTAAAAGCAATCATGGTTATAGCTTAGAAAAATGAACAATTGATATAAAAAGATTCCAAGTGCCAGGAATTTGAATTTTCCCTCCTGACAAACTTAGAGGTCATACCAGTCATCAAGATTATTATGGAATACAGCAAAGCCAGCTAACTATATTTGGAAAGTAACTTGGGTCTTAGGTAAATAAGAATTGCATTCTATGTTCTTACATGTAAAATAATAAGTATTTGTATATGTTTATGAAAATGAAGTCATTTAAAGCTTTGAATCAAGGTAGACAACTCTTGTTGGCCATTTTGATGCCAGGATAAACAAAGTAAGTAATTAATCATTTCTTAAAGTGTAAACCTTCTTGCAGTGACCTGCATAGTCCTAGAGCCTCAGAATGTCCTATATCTTGGTCTTAATTCCTTCATTTACCAGAAAATTATCTAAGCACATAAAATCAGCAAATATGAATGGCTGAGGTAAGTTCAGGAATCCTGACAGGTAAGTTTTAAGCATTGACTGAACACTATTACCTCATTTGTCAATAAATTATGCTAGTTTGATGTTCAAATTGTCATAAAACATAGTTTGTTTTCAACTGATATATTCATTACAAGGTCCTAAAAGTAATTTAGTTGATAATCATTCACAATCCCTTACAATATGTACAATTATTTGCAGTACATATTTTACATATCCTTCGATGTTTGAAAATTGTTTCCTTTAGGGATTTTGTTTTTCTCTATTTTATAAGCATAATTATATACATATATATAATTTCACTTAAGTGTGGTATACAACCTCAGTAACAACATACAGGATCTTTAATAGGTGTAAATCAACAATTAAAACTTCAAAAATATATAAATTCATTTATTGAAAATAATGTTAAATATATTTTATAAAAGCTAGAAATATAATCAACAAGAGTAATTAACAAGAGCTGTCCGTAAGACAGCGCGCTCGACTTTTTTATTGCTTGCCAATAAAAAAAGTTTTTGCAGTAAAAGGCAATACAAGAATCTCTGTATTTTTAAAGTGAACAATGGCCATGAGCATTAAGATATTTAGTGAAGAATTATTTTACTGAATTGTGTGATACCCTTGAACACTGCAGCAAAGTTTGAAATGTTTAAGTCAAAAGAGGGCTGGTAAGAAAGAAAAAAAAACTTTTTTAGTGCTTGCCTATAATACAAAACATTGACAGTTAAGGGCCATAATTCAAATAAAATCTTTGACAGAATTACCTTCTCCTGGACATGTTTGGGAATCATGATTGTAAACAAGTATTCCAACTTTCAAATTAATATCTCAAACAGTTCAGTCAAAAAGTGGACTGGTACTAAAAACTTAACCAAGATTCTAAGTCGATAAAAGGCCTTAATTTTTAAAACAAATCCTTGACAGAGTTACCTTCTCTTGCGTACAGATGGGGGTAATGATGTGAAATAGCATTAAAAGTTTCAAAGCAATATCTCAAAGGGTTAAGGCAATAAGTGGATTTTACCCATATTCAATGTATTTTCTAAGTCAAAAAGGGGCATAATTCTGTCAAAAACCTTGACAGAGTTATGTCCTCTTGTCTGTTGATGAAGGTCGTGATGGTAAACAAGTATGGTCAGTTTCAAAGCAATACCTCCAATGGTTTTGAAATAAAGTGAGGTGGTACAAAAAACTTAACCAAGCTCAATACACTTTCTAAGTCAAAAAAGGGCCATAATTCTGTCAAAAACCTTGACAGAGTTATGTACTCTTGTCTGTAGATGGAGGTTATGATGGTGAACAAGTATGGTAAGTTTCAAAGCCATACTTGTAATACTTCTGAAATAAAGTGGGGTGGTACGAAAAACTTAACCAAGGTGTGACGCCAACGCCGACGCCGACGCCGGGGCGAGTAGGATAGCTCCCCTTTTCATAGAAAAGTCGAGCTAAAAACTGATAAAAACGTTACATATAATAAGATAGCCGAAGACCTCTCACATGAGATCAACTGCTAAAAAAGGTTTTATGTTATTAAGTCATTGGGTCAATTTTTTGTGGTGGGACTATTTCACCCCTGCGAAAATTCTTCAAATAATTTTAAAATAGGTTTCACTAAACAATGCTAGGTAGTCACTATCTAAGCTCTAAGACATGTAGTTCCTCACGATAACGTGTTTTCCTATACCGAGTGACCCCAAGGGCAGGACAAATTTTGATCTAAAGGGTATGATTTATAATAACATTAAAATCTTTATCAAAGATCAACTTGGTGACAAATATATATTCAGTAAAGAGCCATTAAGTTATGTTGTTTGCCAAAACATTAAATTTCGTGGCATCGTAGTTTATTAAGAGATTTTAAAAATCATTTTATAATCTGTTTCCTATACATTTCTACGAAACAAAAATGACACCAGGGCAATACCCATTTTTACCCAAAGGGAATGATTTATATTTTTGTAAAGGTCTTTTAGGCAATGCTGCATTTTAAATATTCTTTCTATACCAGGTAATTTCACACCAAAAATAACATAAACTAAATTAACCCCGGGGTTGTGCTTATTTTGACCCTGATGGCGGGATTTATATAATTTTATAGCAGACGACACAAGAAGATGTAACATGCCAATTTTTTACTTTTTTGTTTTGTTTGTTTCATTTTACGCCTTTTCCCAACAGTTTTTCAGTCATATTATTGTACATTCAGAGAGGAAGACTTTAAAAATTCATTTTAAATATATTTTAGCTCCTTTGACCTACTGATACATCATGCCAGAACCATTGTCATAACTTCTGTTGAAGTGAAAGTTGAAAAGAATAAAAAGGAGGGGATACCAATTTTTTTTCTTTAAATTATGGGTCACAACAGAACAGTCTATACAAAATGGAAAACATACTATCACAACTAAATCTCACCTGTCAGCACTGTGGTCAAGTGCAATATAAACATTTAGCGTTTGCATGTAAAATTGTAATCTTGTGTTTGCTGAAGACAATAACATTACTTAAAAAAAAGTTACTTTTAAAAAAACATGCTTTAAATAACATATATCCAAGAAAACTTTCATAACTGATTTTAACGTGATTGCAACTGATATCTAACAGTGTAATTCTTTATGTGTATATAAATAAATGCAAAAAGGCAAATATACGTATAAAGATAAAAAAACATAAGGGATCACAACACAATTAGAATTTATGTTTATGATATGTAAAATAAAGTAAAAGAAAATAACAATATGCAATTATATTGCGCTCAGAAACATATATATCAGTAAGTGATTATATAAAAGGGCATACCATTCATGTTTAGAATACAAAATATAATGTCACTATCTTTTTACTACAATATAAGCGACTATATCATCAGTATAATTATCTATTCACTAATACATAGATCTACTCATGTCTTGAAAATGCTTCACATATGAGCCTACCATGACAAATCCAACATAATGGGTTTGCGACCAGCATTGATCCAGACCAGCCTGCGCATCCGCGCAGTCTGATCAGGATCCATGCTGTTCGCTTTTTCGTTAAAAAAGACAACTGTTTCTATACTTGTTATAGGGTTTGTAAGCGAACAGCATGGAGCCTTATCAGACTGCGCGGATGCGCAGGCTGGTCTGGATCCATGCTGGTCGCAAACCCATTATGTTGGTTTTGTCATGTCACGGCTCATATTATTAAAACAAATGTTATTCGTACAATACCATTTCCCCTAAAACATACAAACATAAATCAGAATATAACATAAATGTATGATTCTAATTGCAATTTAATTTACAATAACAAGATAAGAGAATTTATATGTGCAAGCATGTTAGCCAATCCATTTAACAGTTAATAATTGTTAATGTAACCCTAACCACAGTAAATATCTTAAATGCACTTGCTTTTCATTCATTCTACATATTTATTATTGAATAAAGTACAGTGCAGGTCATGATCAGGCAACATGGATGTGCCTATTGATCTTGTCTTAACTGGTCATATTGGTACTGGTATATTGGTTAGGGACATGCTAATCTTGAAACTTACGCTGTGAAACTGTATGGACAGAATGTACAACCTTGCCTCACTCATTTCAATACTAGAGCATTCAATAATTATAGGTACTATAGGTACATCATAATGATGTCATGGGATTGGAATTAAGGTGCCCTGTGTGAGCACTAACGACTGTGGAAAATATTTTCTGCTTATGTTTTTTTCTGATTTTATCACAATCATTGTATCTGGATATGCAAAACAAACAAAACTTTACAACTTTGTTGATAAAAAAAATGAAAGGCTACAGAAATAGTTCGAGAAACTTCAATACCAATGTTTTTATCTTTTTATTCTAAGTCACATTGGGAGTGTAAAAGTCATATGGCGACTTTCAAACTTACCGGTTGAGAAAGACCTTATTTAAGGAACGAGCGGGCACCTGTGTAGAACTTCAAGACAAGCTTTCTCACAAGAAAGAATCAAAAGTCCCTGGTAGGATTGGAACCCACAGGTAAAATAAAAATTTTAAAGTCGGCTGATTTTACCTCTCTTCTTTGGAGGCCTCTTCAACAATAATCAAATCAGAAAATTCATTTACTATCTATAATGTCATGTATGATCATTACCATAAATAGAAATTTTGTTTGCTTGTTTTGGGTTTAACGTCACATCGACACAGTATAGGTCATATCGCGACGTTCCAGCTTTACTGGTGGAGGAAGACCTCAGGTGCCCTTCCGTGCATTATTTCAGGCATGAACGGGCACCTGAGTAGAACCACCGACGTTCCGTAAGCTAGCTTGATAGCTTCCTCACATGAAAGAATCCAAAGTCCCTGTCGGGATTCGAACCCACAGCGGTGAGGGGCAAGTGTTTTGAAGTCAACGACCTTAACCACTCGGCCACGGACGCCCCTAAATAGAAATAAATGAACAAGCTCGCATCATGGGAAAGACATTGGTGAAGGAAAACTGACGTATTTCATAGATCTAAAGTAATAAAAAAACAACGTCCAAGAGAAAGAAAATGTAAAAAAACGTTTGTTGTTTTTGTGGATTTTTTTTTTCAACTCCTAAAATTCTAAGCACAGGGCTTTTCAAAATGCCCCATCTAAAATAACAAAGGACCATATACATTAATCGACTTGTGAATTATATATATATATATATATATATATATATATATATATATATTCACACATATCTTTACTTACGGGGCCTATTTATAAGACCGAGTTGAGTGGCATTATTTTATGCAGTCAGTTTTTATATATGCCACTATGTAGGCATATAATGACATTTCCAAACAACAGAACTAAGGGGTTCTAAGTTATATATATCAACTATATATTTAATTTTACCATAGGTGAAAACATATTGACCAACAACATAAAACCCCATTAAAAATATATACATTTGTGGGACATATATCATTTACTACTAAAACCGGCCTATGGGCACTATGTTAGAAGGGTAGCCTACGCCCCCATACATCGTTTTAAACATGCCAGAGTTGGGAGGCCTTATGTATGCCCCACATTAAATATAAACCCCACAAGTATGGTCTCAAATAGACCGATGCCCCGTAAATGGAGGAATGTGACTGTATATATATATATATATATATATATATATATATATATATATATATATATATATATATATATATATATATATATATATATATAATATATACATACGTTTTAAGTTTTCCTAAAATCTCAGTAAGAAATAGTAACACATTAATTATCTAAAATTAAAAAAAAAACATGGAGATAAAATAAAGTTAATGTACGAAGATTTCTTAAAAGATAAAGGGATTAAAATTTCATTTTCAAAAAGTTTCAATTTATAACATAAATGCAAGCAGAATTTTGTAAACGAAAGTATAAATATTATTGATACATTTTGGAAAGGAATATAAACAGAAGCTAAATATTTAATTTGGCAGTGTTTTTTGTGTTAGAGATAGTATTTGGTGTTTGAGCAATGAAGTATGCTGATATAGTAAATCTGAGAAAATATTTTTGAAAAGAAAAAAAAACATTAAATTGTTATGGTATGTAAGACAGTCTTTTTTTTAATTTTTAAATTTTCTACATTTTTAAAACTGGTGAAAAGTTGTGGCAAATCTTGGCAAGAACTCAACTTGCATGTGCAGCATTCATAAACTTAAAAAATGGTAACAGTTTTATAAAGAAAAAAGACAACTGTTTCTTAATTGCATCATTTCTTATTTCAGGCTCTCCAGTAGCGTGTAAGAAAAGTAGAAAAGTAGACTAGGGAGGTTGGAGAGCCTGCTTAATGCAATATCTATAGCTTCCTACATACTATAGACATTTCTGACACACAATAATATTGCATTACTAGAAATCCAGCTGCCACATAAAAAGTATTTTTTTAATAAAATTTAGTGACTTTTTTTAAATACATACATCAAATAGCTTTTGTAATCTCATATTCTTGGCACCAGTTCATGCCTTGTAAAAAAACGTTTTACACTTGATTAACCAAAACATACTATCTTAAGGCAATTAATAAGGCTATGATCTGTCTATGGTCAACGAGATAACCAGTCTATGGGCAACAGGCAGTCCAGTCTGTTTCCGGATACCCATTGTACAGTCCATTGAAGAATATGGAAAATGACACGAAGACAAGGAACAATGCTAGAGTTACCCAACCTACATTCTTCTCCCACGGCTTCTCATTGATATTTTTCATCACTGCTATACCAAGGAATAACCCTGTCAAAGTATAAAACAATATTGCCATAATAAAAGGAATAACCCTGTCAAAGTATAACACAATATTGCTATAATAAAAGGAACTAGAACTATCACTTAATGTGATTAATACCCCCACAAGTCTGCTTCGGAAATGAGGATGTTACTAGTAACAGAATACCTTGTAAAAGAATTGAAACATAGAGTTATGGTTGTGGGCAATTAAAGATAATTGTGGTTCATGTATGTTGCATTTCCTTTCAATGTGGTTGGCCATTGATGAAGTTTAATTGAATTACTCTGTAATAAGTCCAGAAAGACAAAGAAAAAGAACAAAGGGCAATAACTCTATAAATACTGAAGATAGAGTTATAGTTCTTGTGCACTGCACTTCCTCTTATTGTGCTTGACCATTGTATGAAGTTGTTTTGAATTCCAACCAGTATGTTTTAAGTTATGCTCCGGACAAGGAAAAGTATCAAAGGGCAGTAACTCTGTATTTTGTCAAAATGGAGTTATGGCTCTTGTGCACTGCACTTCCTTTGAATGTCCTTGACAACTGTATGAAGTTGTACTGAATTCCAAACAGTAGTTTTCAAGTTATGCTCTGGACAAGGAAAAGTAACAAAGGGCAATAACTCTGTAATTAGTCAAGATGGAGTTATGGTTCTTGTGCACTGCACTTCCCCTTATTGTGCTTGACCATTGTATGAAGTTGTTTTGAATTCCAACCAGTAGTTTTCAAGTCATGCTCTGGACAAGGAAAAGTAACAAAGGGCAGTAACTCTGTAATTAGTCAAGATGGAGTTATGGTTCTTATGCACTGCACTTCCTCTTAATGTGCTTGACCATTGTATGAAGTTATATTGAATTCCAACAATAAGTCTTCAAGTTATGGTCCGGACAAAAGAAAGCAATGGAAAAGTAACAAAGGGCAATAACTCTGTAATTAGTCAAGATGGAGTTATGGTTCTTGTGCACTGCACTTCCTCTCAATGTGCTTGACCATTGTATAAAGTTGTTTTGAATTCCAACCAGTAGTTTTAAAGTCATGCTCTGGACAAGGAAAAGAAACAAAGGGCAGTAACTCTGTAATTAGTCAAAATGGAGTTATGGTTCTTGTGCACTGCACTTCCTCTCAATGTGCTGGACCATTGTATGAAGTTATAATGAATTCCAACAATTAGTCTTCAAGTTATGCTCCGGACAAAAAAAGAAGGCAATTGAAAAGCAACAAAGGGCAATAACTCTGTAATTACTTAAGATAGAGTTATGGTTCTTGTGCACTGCACTTCCCCTTATTGTGTTTGACAATTGTATGAAGTTGTTTTGAATTCCAACCAGTAGTTTTCAAGTTATGCCACGGACAAGGAAAAGTAACAAAGGGCAATAACTCTGTAATTAGTCAAGATAGAGTTATGTTTCTTACACACTGCACTTCCTCTCAATGTGCTTGACCATTGTATGTAGTTATATTGAATTCCAACCATTAGTCTTCAAGTTATGCTCCGGACAAGGAAAATGCAACGGACAAAAAAAGAAAGCAATTGAAAAGCAACAAAGGGCAATAACTCTGTAATTACTTTAGATAGAGTTATGGTTCTTGTGCACTGCACTTCCCCTTATTGTGTTTGACAATTGTATGAAGTTGTTTTGAATTCCAACCAGTAGTTTTCAAGTTATGCCACGGACAAGGAAAAGTAACAAAGGGCAATAACTCTGTAATTAGTCAAGATAGAGTTATGTTTCTTACGCACTGCACTTCCTCTCAATGTGCTTGACCATTGTATGTAGTTATATTGAATTCCAACCATTAGTCTTCAAGTTATGCTCCGGACAAGGAAAATGCAACGGACAAAAAAAAAAGCAATGGAAAAGCAACAAAGGGCAATAACTCTGTAATTACTTTAGATAGAGTTATGGTTCTTGTGCACTGCACTTCCCCTTATTGTGTTTGACAATTGTATGAAGTTGTTTTGAATTCCAACCAGTAGTTTTCAAGTTATGCCCCGGACAAGGAAAAGTAACAAAGGGCAATAACTCTGTAATTAGTCAAGATAGAGTTATGGTTTTTGTGCACTGCACTTCCTCTCAATGTGCTTGACCATTGTATGAAGTTATATTGAATTCCAACCATTAGTTTTCAAGTTATGCTCCGGACAAGGAAAATGCAACGGACGTCTGGACCGACCAACCGACCGCCCGACCGACCAACCGACGGACCGACCGACCGACCGACCACCGGGTGACTCCTATATACCCCCCCCCAAACTTCGTTTTTTGGGGTATAATAACCCTGTCAATGAATAACACAATATTGCCATAATAATTATATACATAATGATTCTATCTTTAACTTTCATCTTTTTTCATGGCGTCACTGTTATGGACACTATTACTCAATTTTGCAGCTTTCCAGTTTTCAGTTCCAAGACTCATAAATGTTCCTCAATTGTTCAAGGAACAGTCAAGCACTGGTGTAGAATCACCAGCCTTAAAAATGATACAAAATATTTCTCATAACAAAGTATAAATATAGCTGTGAGTAGAATACATTGTATAAGGATCTTCTACAAATTTAATTTTGTTTTTGTTGAATTTTAAGTCACACTGGTGCTGTAACAGAAATACTGTGACTTCACAGCTTGACTTGTGGAGAAAGACCTCAGGGGCCCCTTCCTGCATTATTTAAGGCAAGAACGGATACCTGTGTAGAACCACTGACGTGCTGTAATATAGCAGTATAGCTTCCTCACATGAAAAAATCAAAAGTCCCTGATGGGATTTTAGCCCAAACCTTTAAGAGGCAAGCACAAAATGAAATAGTTAAATAGTTACTTTTCTTATAAAAACTGGCTTAACGAACAAGAGGGCCATGATGGCCCTGAGGTCGCTCACCTGTATATAGGCCCCCGGAGCAGGGCCAGTTTAAACCCCAGGGCTTTTATTTGAACAAACTTGGAAGACACCCATTAGAAGATGTTTCATGATGTTAAGTTTTTACTACACACATATAATGAAAAACAATGATCTTCCACTCCCCCCCCCCCGGCAGGGCCAATTTTAACCAAAGGGCTTTTATTTGAACAAACTTGGTAGAGACCCATAAGAAGATGTTTCACGCTTAATATCTAAGCTCTAGCTATTAAGGTTTTTTAAAATAAGATTTTTTAAGTTTTTACTTTACACATATAGTTAAAAATAATGACACCCCTGGGTCGGGGCCAGTTTTGACCCCAGGGCTTTTATTTGAACAAACTTTGTAGACATATCTAAAGTTTTTTCTTTCGCCGGCCATGGCAACCAGAGTTTTGCATGGAATTAAATTCTTTGAACAATTTTTAAAGGTGACCACCAAAGGAACATTCCTGTGAAGTTTGGATGAAATTGGCTTAGCGGTTTATGAGGAGATGTCATTTAAAGTAAAAGTTTACGGACAGACGACGGACGGACGCTGGACGAAAAGCGATCACAAAAGCTCACCCTGTCACTTTGTGACAGGTGAGCTAATAAAAAATTACAGTGATTCAGTATTGTTAACAGATATTATAAGTGCCCTTCTGAGCATTATTTCAGGCACAAACTGGCACCCGAGTTGAGTCACCTACCATGTAAGCTAGCTAGATAGCTTAAAGGATCAAATGCACTTAACAGGATTCATACCAGGATTCAAATCCATGGTTGTAGGACAAATGGTCTGAAGTCCTAAACATGAACCACATATGTCCTTACAAAAACTAAATTTCAAGAATTTGGCAAAGTGAACATAGAACAAAGACTTAAACTATTATAATAAGAATGTTTTACCTGCTATGAGGCCTCCCATATGAGCTGTGATTCCGATATTACCACCAGCAGGATCAAAGAATCGTCTATAAACTGCATTAGCGGTATCTAAACCAGCTGCAAATATACACAGTGTTCGAAATTAGCAGTAGTCCTATAGCCCCAGACTACTAAATTTCTCCTCGGGCTACCAACTTTTCACAGTAACAAGCCCGACCAGGCTACTGCATTTTCAGAGGCAATATAAACAACTGTTTTGAACAAATGAATCGTGCTAGTGAAATGTCTTTTGGGCTAGTGAATATTCCAATCTGGTAGTCCGACCAGCCTAGTCGATTCAAATCCTAATTTCTTACACTGTATACACCAAGTTATTACTGACAAATTAAACAATAACCTGCTGAATTTGTGTAATGGATTTGACCTGCTACGGATTTGGAACAGTCTATACCAATTTCAAGACCTTTAAGTAACAAAAAACAAATGCAGTCCATAAAAAAAACATGTTTTTTTTTTGTTGGGTTTTACCAAATTACGTCGCATCAACACAGTTTAGGTCATATGGCAACTTTCAAGCTTTACTGGTGGATGAATACCTTCTGTGCATTATTTCTGGCATCAACAGGCACCCTAGTAGAACCACCGAAATCCTTGGTGAATAGCTCTAGACTATTGTAAGTAGTTGATAATGAAATAAGAACAGGTATTAAAAACTTCTATCTCAAAGGGTAACAAGAAGAGGTCTATAATTAATCAGGTGATGTAGAATGGAAAGAGAAGGCAGTATAAAGATTAAAGATAATACCATAAAGGGTATTATATATTTTACTAGTCTAAATCAATAGGGTGGTACAAAAACTAAACTGAAAATCTAAGCCGAAAAATGGGAAGAATTTCGTCAGAACGTATGGCACAGAATTTTCTCTTGCCTAGAATCGGAGATAAAGATTTAATACTTTAAATTAACACCTCAAATATTAATGATATATTATGCTTCAGTTTGATATTTGATAATTGCTACATGTACAATGTATATAATAAATATGTTTTGACTTTACACAACAGTAGATGTGTTACGTTTTGGTTTATACAGAATTTATTTTAGTTGGATTGTGTAGGAAGCTATAAGCTTATAGACACACTTTCGAATCCGTTCCTGGAACCAACCAGTACTGAGCAATGAGTGTAAAGTTTCTTGCTCAAGGAAACAACGACTTGCCCCTGACTGGGTTTGAACCCATGCGGCTAACGATCATGAGATTACTAGTCCGACGCGTTAACCACTCGGCCATGCAGCCACTTAGCAAGAGCCTCACCTAATGAGTGTTACGTTTTAAACTCTATAGGGGGTCACAATATGAATATACAGAGTTGTTTAGTGGGTTTTACTGGCAGTTCTTTAAGCCTGATCGGTACACTTAGCACAAACCTTACCTAAAACAAGGACAGTGAGCCTGACAGGTGCACTTAGCAAGAACCTTACCTAATAATAGCATGGCAGTGAGCCTGACTGGTCCTTGCCTAATAATAGCAGAACAGTGAGCACTTACGAGAGCCTCACCTAATAATCACAGGACAGTGAGCCTGACCAGTGCACTTAGTAAGAATCTTACCTAACAATAGCAGGACAGTGAGCCTGACCAGTGCACTTAGTAAGAATCTTACCAAACAATAGCAAGACAGTGAGCCTGACCAGTGCACTTAGTAAGAATCTTACCTAACAATAGCAAGACAGTGAGCCTGACCAGTGCACTAAGTAAGAAACTTAACTAATAATAGAAGGACAGTGAACCTGACCAGTGCACTTAGTAAGAATCTTACCTAACAATAGCAGGACAGTGAGTCTGACAGGTGCACTTAGTAAGAACCCTACCTAACAATAGCAGGACAGTGAGTTTGACAGGTGCACTTAGTAAGAACCCTACCTAACAATAGCAGGACAGTGAGTTTGACAGGTGCACTTAGTAAGAACCTTACCTAACAATAGCAGGACAGTGAGTCTGACAGGTGCACTTAGTAAGAACCTTATAGGATTGCCATCACAACATTCGTGGTTCATCTCAGACCAATTCTGTAATAAAATAAACACTCAAGATTTAGTTGGTACTTATATGCAACACTTATTTGTTGACTTTAAATTATATAAAACACCTACTTGTACATTAAAATTATATGAAACGCCAATTATGACACTAAAAATCATAGGTTGAACACTCTATTTTCAATTAAAAATCACCATAAAATATCTTTAATAACTTATATGAAACATAATTTTTATATTTAATAACTTATATGAAACATAATTTTTATATTTAATAACTTATATGAAACATAATTTTTATATTAAAACTTATATAAACGCTATTTCAAATTCAAATAAATAAATTCAAATAAGTCAAACAATCATTACTTTCTAAATTAAATATTAATTTTTTCATGAAGTTTTAAAATGAAACATTCATTTTTACAATTAAATCTATTTGCCATAAAATACACATTCGCCATATAAAACCATAAGAATGTCTAAATATTTTCAGCATGATCTCAATACATGTTCATCTCAACAAAACAGAAAATTACACACATTTTACCCAATCAAAACATAAGAAAACTATCTCTAAAAATTATTAAGTGTATCATTGGTTTTATCAAAATGTCCCAATGATTTTGCTAGACAACTACAGTTTTGGTGTACACTTATTTAATTTTTCTTTTGCTCTACCAGTACACATTGTAGTCATGGATCATCCATTGTTTAAGACTTAGTAGTAATATTTTTCTTTATATATTTACCACTACAACGGAAGCCAGATGGGCACCTATAAGAGCGTAACAACCTCCACTAGCACCGGCCAAGGCAACATTGTGATCTGTCAATGAATGTGCCAGTGAACCTGTCAAATTAAAGACAAAAAAAGTTCACATCCTCATTTTGACTTTAAACATTACACTGCTAATTTTGAAAGGAAATTTTGCTCTATAATTAATATGTGACATTAGTATTGGAATACTGAAAATGCAGATGCCTAGAGTAAAATCTTAAGGTGTCTGCCTTTCAACCAAAGAATTGTGGGATTGCAACCATTATTTTTTACAAGACACCAGTACTGATAAATTCTAGGAAACAGGCTTTAATAAGCTTCAACCTCTTATAATAACTGAGCTAAAATAAATATCTAAACAAACATTGAATTACTCTTTCTTGTACATAAATGTTTCACCTAAACTCTTATCATTTTAATAATCATGATTCAGCAGCTTTTTCAAGGACTATTGTGTCCACTCTATATTCACTGACTGCATATCACTTTCCAGTCTGCAATGAATGTTTTCATGTTAAGACATTTTGTTTTGTTTTGCTTGGTTTGGTCTTACTGCACACCAAAACAATTTAGGTCATATGGCGCCAAAACAGGGAAGATGATTTTGGTGAACCTCAGGTGATAACACAAGGGGTTAAAACCACCTCACCTGCTTTAGTTAAGAGTTGCATAGACTCCAGTAATTCGAACCCAAATAGTCACTACAGTAATTTGAAACCATTCAGTTACCGCTTACTATCATGCAGGGATAAACGGTGGCTGCAATTCTGATGCCCTAACCTTTTAAGGCAACCCCTCAGCCACAAGGGAGATATCAGGAAGTATCCAGCTGTTCCAGAACTTACCTGCGATAACACCACAGAAGTAGACAATAAGAACTCTCCACCATTTATGTACAATCTCTAGAGGTAGGCCCAGCAATAACTGAAATATCAGGTTACCGACAAGATGCATATACCTACAAAACAAATAAAATATTCATTTATAAATAAGCCGCGCCATGACAAAACCAACATAATGTGTTTGCGACCAGCATTGATCCAGACCAGCTTGGGCATGGTTAATTACCCTAAATATTTTACAGTGCTAGTTCATGTAGTTTAATTGATACGCTATATTTTCTAATGATCAAAGCGTTCTATGAAGAAGAAATTTGGCAGATACATTAAAATTACTTCGACGTTTAAAACATCCAACTGTTTTCTTTCTTAACGAACATGTATTAGGACTTTCTGACATTCACAGTAAGGGTGTTGACTATAGGACAAGGACGAATTTAGGGCACCCAACAACAAATTTGGCAGTCCTTAGAATATCATTATAAGCGGAGTTTAATGTTATTGATGAAGCTATCTATCTAGCGTAGAAAGGTCATGGTTCTATTAGCCAACATGTGCATGAGAAATGCTTCCTTTGCCAGTAAAGCTAGATTTTACACAAGTTGTCATTATGACTACAATAGTGTCTGTGTGACTTAGGAGGCAAGATTAAAACAGTGTTAAGTTTAAATTTCACAATACTAAATTCAATACAATGTATTTTAGATCATTTGAACGAGTAAACTTTCGAAAGTGATAAACATTTGCACAAGCCATCACATCCATACATTCCGAACACGCTCTACATTGTATACTGGTTTGTTTTTTTAAATTTAATACTGGAATCCCTTAAATACTGCATGGACTTTTCCAAATTCAAGGCCAGTCAAATCCATAATGCAAATTAAGGGATGTAAAAAAAAAAATAAAGAGACTATACCCCTGGTGAATGAGTAGATACGTAAAATATCTCCACGCCTCATATCGTCTTGACGGTTTGTATATAAAAGGACTGTAAAGTGGTACCCCTGACGTGGCAGTGACAGGATCGTTAGTATCTTTTAACTGCATTGCATATATTACAAACACTATAATCTGGAAAAAAAATCAGTTTGTATTAAAAACCTTTCTCTGCCAATTATAATGTGTGTACAACAATAATAATATCAACACAATTATTTTAGTTGTAGCCCTTAGGACAATTGATACGTTGATTTCATTAATATTTTTTAGAGGATATTTTGTTTGTTTTTGTGTTTTATGAAATTTTATTTCATCAAGTGAGCTTTCAAATGAGTATTCTCACAAGTAATTTTCAGGAATAAATCAGTAGTCCACTCAGAGGCATAAAATAAAATCTCATAATTATACAGATTTTCATCAAACATGCAATGTTCTTTTGACCCACATAACATCATCTATAATATATTATATCTGTTTTGTGTTTATCCATATTAAAAACAATTTCTTAAAAAGTGTTTTTTACTTATATTTTACCTTTCGTAAGATTTCATAAAACTAACAAGTGCACTGCATGCCATGTTAACTGTCATCTGTTAAAGGCAACAGCTATAAAAACCAATTTTGAAACAAAAATTTAAGATAAGAAGGGGGATAACTCTAAAGGTATACTTTTCGGAATAATGTCCCTTGTCTTACAATTGCATGTTGTCATGGTAAGCAAATATTTCAAATTGCATTTCAATTACTTTTAAACTGTTATAATAATGGGCTACATTGAAGTTTTTGCATGACGACGACGATGCAGTGATCATAATAGCTTCACTTTTTATTTTCGTAACAGATAAAAAAAGCTGCTTTAGATATTATATATAAAACATATAAAAAGCACTGACCTCAATTATGCTAATGACCACCATGAAGATTGGAGGCGGGCAGCATGTGTAATGTTCGAGGAAATCTTCCTTCATGTATTCTGGTACGATATTGTTTATAACTCCGCCTACAAATCTAGTCATAGCTGTACGCTCTTTCTTTGACAGAACACCATCCCGTGTCATCTAAAATCATACACAAAATTAATTCTAACACTCCTCGTGATTTTGTCACTATAGACAAATATGGAAAAAAAAAAATAGAAACTCCAAACCGGTGTTAAATAGTCGATAAACTCAGCAAATTAAGACCCATATAATTTCTTAAATAACATCAAATAAAAGATGCAAATTACATAACAAATTTTTGTATCAATACAAATACAATTATAGTAAATAAATATTAGTTTTGTTTGTGTTTATTTTTACGCAGATTTGATCCTCGGGCAATTAAGGCTACATTTCTCAGCAACAATTTCTCTCAAACATTGAGCCTTATGATCATTAATTTTGTCTCTCAACACTGATTCAGATTATTTTGTATCAGTTAGTGGTCATTTGCTGAGAAATTTGGAATAAATGGTTAGTTATCCAGAAAAGCCTATTCGGACACTGAACCAACTGCAAGATATGTGTTAAAATCCGCGTCCCCTTAATTACAAATCCCGTGCTCTCTCTACAAATGCTCTAGATACATAATTATGAAAGTTATTGAACTAAAGACTTTTTGAGGGAAAATATAAAATAAGATTCTTATAATTTATATACCATACCAAAAAAAATATAAAAAAGAAAATCTTATATATCCACTTATCTATATACCATATTGATGAATTCAGCGAAGGTAATATAAGAGTCCCCATCTCTGTCCGCCTTCTCCAACAAGATATCTAACCTGTCCTCCGGTATAGTGTTAATAATTCCCGTCTCATCCAGTTCATCTTGTAACTCAGTGACCAAAACTCCCTGGTTACCATGCTGTAATATATGCATACAAATGTATTAAATATTTTTCCACATTTAATTACCCAGTCTCAATATGGATGTTAAAGCTGCATGCCTCCAGATGAGCCAAAATATTTCATTGTGCAATTAAAGGCTGATTTTGCAGTATTAATTGCCATATTTCTACTGCGTTACTAAGGCAGTAAAGAGCTATTTCTACTTATTTTTCCACGTTTTAGTATTTTATGTGGATTGCAAGTGTTGTTTGCAATGTGTAAATTATTTTCTCTGTTCATTTCAAAATATTTTACTTTTAAATACATTTTTAAAATCTTAATAAAAATTAGAATTAATCTGGAGGCATGCTGCTTTAAGCTCTTGATAACGTTAATAATAATAAAGTAATAATCATCATTAATTTCATTCAAGCAGGCTTTTTTTACTGTGAACTTTTTCTTTACACGAAATGTTTACACGAAATTTATATAAAATAATCTGTCACTGTATATGAGGATATTTGTCATGCAAAACATATTGAACAGGAAAATTATATCCTTTGTTTTTCTTCACGGTCACCATTGTTCTTAAATTCAATTTTAACACAATACGCAAGATTAATATCATTATACATTATCACAATATAATTATTAACAGGGCATGGTTACAATATTGAAGAAACTCCTTTGACTGGTTGGAAGGCCTTAAAAAAACATAGAATTTTAAATTCTTGCATACATTAGCTGGGACACTAAAAACAGAAAAAAATATGCAAATATACTCATATATAAATTGAAAATCTTATTTTGTGTTATTCCTAGCTCAATTTTGGGTCAATTTCCAAAATTACAATACATGTATTTGTATTCAGGGTAAATGGAGTGAGCTTAAAATGATCTGAAATTTAACACACAAGTTATTGGTCTAACCCTACATCAAATGGAACATTTATCTCGAAATATTATTTCCAGTGATAATATAGAAATTTTCTAAGTTCAAAAAGGGCCATAATTCTGTCAAGATCAATGTTAAAACTTTTGGCCTTGGACTGTAACCTCCTATGGTGCTCTCAATATTGTGTGTGAAGTTTCAAATTTATTTCCTTCCGTATTTTTAACGTATTTTAACTTGCACGCAAAAACTTAACCAAGTGTGACGCTAGACGCGTGGGTACAATATAGCTATCCCTATTTCTTCAAAATAGTTGTCAGTTTATCTGGAAATCATTTCTTTAAAATATAAATGTTTATCAGGTTTGTTATGGTGTTTAAATAACAATGTGTATTATCACAACCAACTAAATGTTAAGATCTTGTTTTAACTTTTAAGTCACATAACATAACAAACATTTACAGCATTGAAAGAGACGGTTTAAATCACTAATCCACGATTAAAAGTAATTTAAAACCCATACTAGATTCACATTGACCAGTATTATCAAAACCTACACTAGATTACCTCTCCCGGACCAGACCTCTTTAACATGTATTAAATTAACCGTATTAAATTGTACGTTTAACAGCCTATAAATAACAGTAAACACTTAAGTAAGTGAATTTAAATTTGACTGCATAAAAAATCTTTCGAACCTAGGAGCAGCTTTAAATAATAAATTCGCGAGTTTTTCAATAAGCTTTAAAATAATAGCTGCCAATACAATCAAGACTAAAATAAATTCGTATAAGGAAAATAGCCAAAATCTAGAAAAATTCCTGAACATCAGATAAATAAATTAAATAAATTGCTATTTAAGATTAGCGATAAAGTCATTGTTAGCACAGATAGTTCAAACATTTGAGATAATATCTTAATCGCATAAAAAACGCCTACAAAATATTTGTATAAAAATTCATATATCCAGACAGTATTTATCATTGACATTAATACTTCAAAAAGATGACATTTTACAGGTGAATCATGGGCGGCTCATGTTACATAACATCCCATTGTATGTTTCAATAATCTTAATATTTAAAATCATATGAAGCTCCTTTATCTAGATCTGTCATTTTAATTCTTCCTTTATATGAAAAAAAAAAATTATTGACTTAAGAGAGGCAAAGTCCTCTAATCCACCATCTTTTTTTAAATTCAACAGCTGACCAACAGTTTCTGGTTTGTTTGTTTTGTTGTTTTATGCCCTTCAAGCTCTTTTCTTTACAATATTTAATATAAATCTATAAAAAATAGTATTCTTATCCTAACCTACAAGTCAGAACTGTCCCCTTTTTATTTTGGCCTCAGAGACCACAAGAAAGCAAACTTTTCTTTTTCAGCCTTAAAGGCTATATAATTTCCGCAACATATTCAGTTAACAGGGTACAAAACATAATTTAAATACTACAAATAGATATGTGAAGGTTAAATTTTAAAATTCATAATTTGAAAATCAAAATAAATCAAAACTTACCTTATCAAACAATGGCTTGAATTGCTGTCAGCATATGAAAAAAGAAGACAAAAAATATATTTTATTGCATTTTAGTAATTTTACCTCGAGTTTAACCCAACAAAACTTGCATAATGAACTCAATCCTTTTTTTTCTTCATTTTAAAGTTTGGAACAGTTATTATTAGAATATGGTTAAAGCAAAGGGTTTTGATATGAAAAAAATATTAAAATGCAAAAATTAAAGTAAACATCAAGTCAGAAAGTCAGATAGCACAAAATTATTCAAGCTCCAGGGCTCAAGGTTCTTTGTCAGATTGCAGTGCAGGGTTCAAGGCTCCTTGTCAGATTGCACAAAATTATTCAGGCTGGGTTATTGTGACTTTTTGTCAGATTGCACAAAATTATTCAAGCTGGGTTATTGAGACTTTTTGTCAGATTGCACAAAATTATTCAGACTAGGTTATTGAGACTTTTTGTCAGATTGCACAAAATTATTCAAGCTGCAGGGCTCAAGGTTCTTTGTCAGATTGCAGTGCAGGGTTCAAGGCTCCTTGTCAGATTGCACAAAATTATTCAGACTGGGTTATTGAGACATTTTGTCAGATTGCACAAAATAATTCTGGCTGCAGGGCTCAAGGTTCTTTGTCAGATTGCAGTGCAGGGTTCAAGGCTCCTTGTCAGATTGCACAAAATTATTCAGGCTAAGTTCATGAGGGTTTTTTTCAGATTGCATATAATTAATTTGATATCACAGTTTACTCTAACTATGTTGCAGCTCTTCAAAAAAGGACTGGAAAGAATATGATTTAAAAGTCTGTTAAATCCTGTCTGTCTTAGCTATCTGTCAAAGACAGAGCCGAGTGCACGCCCTTTTAAAAATATATACAAATATTCTTTTTTTTTTACTTTAAACAGTACAAGAATCCCTAATATGAGCAATGTCATTTTATGGTGTTTAAATTTGATTCCCAGTTTTTTTTAAAGAAAAGCCTGAAAAAAAAAGACTTTAAACAAAACACTTCTTAAAGGAAATGGGCAATTTCAGAATGAAAACTTATTGTCAAAAATTCCAAGAAACAGTGTCTATTCTAGGAATTGAAAAATAGGGGTGATTTTCCCCCCTCTATTTCAAAAAAGGGGGCGAGTTTCAAAATCAAAGGGTGCCAATATAAACTGCCAGTGTTAAATCGTCTGCATTAAGTTTACACTGAGGCGTTCAACCGAGGAAATATTTAAAACGATAATATTTATTTAAGGCAGCAGAAGTTGTCCCCCCTTAATTTTTAAACGAAAACAAATTATTACAGAACTGCCGCGATTGATTATAAAGGGATTGGCAATACAAATAATCGAACTATCTTTCACGTCTAGATCGTAGCCAAGCTAGGAATTGCCTCATTTTTCCTAATTATTAACTACACTAAAATGGCGCCCAACTGTCAGGTTGATACGGAACATTCCGTTAATTTCCTTCAACTCACGTAACCAGTACCATACGGTACTAAATTATTATAATTAGCTTACAGTTACCTCCCTTCGGTTTTCAGTGTAAATGTAAACAAAACAACCAAATATAATGCGGGATGGAAGTTTTACGGTTTTATTAACTATTTTTATAGATGCGCGATTTTCACGCACATGATTTTGAATTGTGCGCGATCTGTTAAATACTAGCGTGAATCGCGCAATCGCGCGTCCTAGAATAGACACTGAAGAAAGATGCCATTTAAACCTCAAATCAATTTATATCGGGCAGCACGAAATACCCAAATATACCCAAATACACCCAAATATTGCCCAAATATACCCAAATATTGCCTAAATATACCCAAATATTGCCCAATTATACTAAAAATAAATGTTTTATAGTAAAAAAGTGCTGTTTTAATCATGAATACAATACAGTATACACTTTCACTAAGATATAATCAAACATACCCAAATATACATTTTCCTATCATTGTGTTTTGAAATAAAATACAGTATATGTACTCCAGTAAAGCTATTTTTTTTAATAACATGGACACTTGTATATGATATGAAATTTCAACAAAATTAAACCTTAAAAATGTAAGTGTAGACAACAAATATAACATCTTGATTTAAAATTGCAAGTAAATTCATAAAGAACCTATATAGTACATGTAGATTATAAGCAAATGTAACACCTTTATTTTCTTACAACATCTCAACGGAATGAATGAAAGTTATAGCAGGCTAAGTCATATTATTTTATAAATATTTATTTAATTCTCACTATAATCTATATTTTAAACAAACAAAAATACATATTGCTGTATTTGGGTGTATTTGGGTATTTCGTGCTGCCGTTTATATCTTTATAATATTATAGCACAACAATTATAACATGAGGTTGATACATCACCGAGAATTATGTTCATGTCTAGATTGCAGTGTTTGTTGTACGACTGCAACAGACCGTAACATATATTATCAACATTATGTTGATTATCATATATGTGTACCAACCTAAGTGTAAACCACATATGGGAAATCATAAAAAATATAAATGTTTATATATACATTGTATAGACATTATGCTTTTTTAGGTGCTATTGATCATAAAATTTGCATAAATTATAGCACATGGCAGACTCACAGCGTTTACATATTTATAAATATGTACAATATGTTAATGATCAACAAGTTTACATGCAATAATCAGTAATACATACTATGTATACAAAGTGTAGTAACACCTATATTCTGCATTCATGAATTACTGGGCAATTTCAAAGTCATAATCATAGGCTTTTATAGCTGATTAATAATGCAGGGATTTTTTCCAGGATTTTGGGAACATGACCCATACCCATGGAATTGGGAATTTCAGCAGTGTTTTGTTAAAAAATGGGAAAAACGCATGACTGAAAATTTGCAGTGATTAAATGGATGCCAACAATTACCGTCTATGATGGCATCTTCTAACATTTAAGCACTATTACAGTGAAGAAACCATTATTTGCAAAGATTTTAGAATTTTTATTCAATATTTTTATATTGTAACTTTCAATTTGGAATTTCTTCCTGTGGATTGGAAAAATAATATACTAAATTTTCCATTGGGAATATGAACCAATAACGGCTATAAAATAAGCCAAAAATAACCCTGTAATGAGATGTTTCACTTGGTATTTTACAATTAGCTGAATTTGAGATGAGTGAGAACTTGTTAAAACTAATTCAAATTCAAGATGGTCCAACATAAGTCTGAGGGTAACTACCGACTTCAAGCATTAATGCGGTGGCTGAGCTGTGCTCTAGTAAATTCAATGTGGCTTACTGCAGTGATCCAGAGTGAAAACAACCAACACGACCACCTGACACAGTGTCAGACTGGGCTTTTACTAATCTGGTACAGGAGTTTGACTGCTAGCAAGCTACACACCTGCTTTAGACACAAAAGTTATTCAGCTATATATAGATAATATTAAATATTCAAGAGCTTATTCTGCAGCAAAGATAATTTCAATATATGCAAAGAGTATAGACCCTGCCAGGCATTGCAGGGCTTCCAGAAGTTCAAAACCTTGGAAGTCAGAGACTGCAAAATGCCCGACATAAATTTGGAAGTCTCTTTTTATAGGTAAAGAAGGAAAAGCATTAATTTAATTGTATTTTGGAAGTAACAAGCCAAAATCAGGAGAAAAATGACTCCCACACTTGGACTAATGGAAGCCCTCATTAAAGGTGACACATAGCTTGGCATGTAGCTATATACTCAGTTTAACAATATATACATCATGTGTTAATACGACCCTTATACCACACTTTAATATCTTAAATGGACTTGTCCATTTTTCAATTTGGGCAAAACCATTCATCATTTTTAGGGAAAAGAATATATGTATAAGCCTATAGACTGAATAGCAAACAGTGTGGCTGGTCCATGATCAGGTGGCACCGCTGTTCTCTCAAATTGGGTCACATGGGTGGACTAGCAAAATATAGGTTATTAACTAACCATGATCAATTCTTGAACTTCAAAAGAGGATAAGCAAATTAGCTGAACTTCAAAAGGATGATATATAAGTCAATTAGCTGGTGTAAAGGTTAAGTATACAACCATGTTAATTTTTCTAAAATGGTCAGAAGTGATGGATCAGACCACAGGTAATTTGTACAGCCTAATATATATGCATGGTACAGTATACTGTGTAAAAACTAAAATTAGGTATAATCATTTTTGCCAGTGAATTTTTTTTTATTGCCAACTGTGTTCATGTACATTGTATGTATCAATTATAAAACGTTTTGCTAGATACTCAATAATTTTGACATCCTTGTATGTCAGTCTGTATTTAAGTACAACTGACTACATTGAAGATCTGAGGCGCTGCCCTGGCTTCAATATACCGGTGACAAAAGATTAATATATTACTCATAAAAAATTATGTATTATCATATTTGCAAAGGGGAAATGATTTAGTAATTATTTACTGTTACTAAATTGCAGTAAACCTACAGTGCTGGCCAAGCTATAATGTCTCTGGTGTTTTGATGTTGTTGGTTTTTTTAATTAGATTGAAAGATGGACAAGTCCATATAATGTAAGGTATTTAACCTAGCAATTAAGGATTAATATATTACTCATATGTATTATCATATTTATAAAGGGGAAATGATTTAGTAAAACTTGAGTAATGCACTCAACTTGCCATTGAGTTCATAATGTCACTTTAGTGCATCAATGGGTAATTAAGTCCCTCTTAATTTTATCACTGTTACTAGGATTTAACCCATTATATACTAAAATGTCATTCATGATAAATAAAAACTTCAGTAGGTAACAGAACACAATTATATATTCTTTTCCAGTCACAAATGATATTTATCAGTATTATTACTTTGTTTACATGTTTATACAGTCTAAAGAGCCTGCTATTTTCAAAGGTAAATGTAGTAGAGGTATATATGCTACATGTAGTCCTATATAAATTTGGTTTATTTATAGTGCATTCATAATAGAAAATAATCAGGTATTATCTTTAAAAACAGCTAAAAATGTACTTATCAAGGTTGTTTACCCAGTTGTTACATTATATGTCGAATATGACTCAGTTTAACATTCTCAAATATCAACCAAATACTTCACAATATATAGAAAAACCCAGCTAATTTATAAAGCAATACATTTATGTGAACAACCTGTTTACCTGATCACTACTCACAAGTTAATCGTGTATCAGACTCCTCAGGTAAGTGAAATTATTTTTAAACTTACCCGCTCAAGTTCCCTCCTGAACGCTTCTTCCTCTTGTACAGTCCTAAGTTCGATATCCCGAGCACTTCTAGGCCGACCACTTCGCGCTCGTCTACCTCGTGACGACGACATCGCTGGTCGCACTCCAAAGTCCTGTTAAAAGCTAAATATCCGACGCTTTTAATAAGCTACACTCGCAACTAAAACTTTTCTTTAACTTTCTGAAGCGATCAATAAATAATACGCGAAATTAGGTCACCTGTGAAGTGTGACGTCACACATCGGAATACCTGAGTAGATATTTTTAGTATCGACTGTCAATCAAAAGTCACGTAGACCAACTGATACTTTTCACGATGGGCATCTTAAATGAATGATGCGGTCGGATCCGTATGTCCCAAATGGGTATTCCAAATATATTCATGAAGTGTGTCAGTGGCGTATACAGAGCTGGCTGTGATTGGGGCAGGCAGGGTGGGGCTGAGAGGGAAAAGCCATATTGAATATATGTCATCAACACATGCACTATCATGTTCACATGTATTTCTTGATGTTCTTGTTTAATGACATGCATTTTTTTTATCAGAATAAAACTATCTATCTATATGCTGTTATTTGGTAGTCCTGAGCGTCTTGCACGTGTGTGAATGAGGTTGAAAATGGTAAACCCATTTTCCCGACTCTTTAGTGGTTTTATCAAACTGAGCCTGCAACATTTCAATTATGCCGTGTTGGGCTTTCTTTGGGGATTCTTATTTTCTCTATTTTATAGTAGCTTTTTTGATAACAACGTTACATTTTTTATACATTTGCATTTTTTATCTACCGGGTAGATATCTAGTATTACTATCCAATCAGGACTTTTATCAATCACTGTATCTATTTCCTATCTTTATGATCTTAATTACAAATTAAAATTTATTCAAATCTTATAGATCTACATATATAAATAAAACCACCATTTAAAACTTATTATATCATTTCATCTTACAAAATACAATTAACATAAATTTTAATGAGGACCTTAGGAAAGTTTAACATTGAACAAACCAATTTAACGCTAAGGTTACTTAATTGAACTCAATATTTTGCTTGAACTCCGTTTATATAAAGAACACTACATGAAAGTTTGAGGGGGAAATCTAAAAAAAACAGCTGTCTAAAAACAATTCGTCAACATTATCTTTATAAAACTGTCGTTTTCAGTTGCTTTCATTTTCAATTTCTTATTAATTAGGGCTTTGAAAACACATGTTTTTTGGATATATGTCATTCATATACATGTATATGGTAAACCCTTTTGGCAAGCACGCACTGCACTAGTTCTGGTCCTTGGGGCAAGCCACTTCAAATACGATCCATGATCATTTGATAAACAAAATGTTTTTAGCTTTTCAATTATTTTTTGTGTATGAAAATGCACTGTCCTATTTTAAAGTGTGTTGTAATAAATATATGTACTTTCAAAAGTTTTTGCTATACAACGCGAGCATTGGTTATCAAAATTATAGAGATACTCAAAGGTTTCACAGTTTCGATATTACGTGAAACTAGAGACAGATATCTACATCTGTGGTGTAACCAAGAATCTGCATTACCAATCACTAAATCTACTTCTAAGGCAACAGAAGTGATGATTATGTTCTCATTTCCCCAAAATAAATGTTGGATTTTAGTTGAAACTGGTTACCCTTTACGTAATTTGCACGGTAAAATGATTGAACAAGTTTTTAGGTCACCGAATGTTGACACACTTCGAGTTTAAAAAGGTATACTCTAATAAAGTCTTTTCCACTAAACACCTAAGTTAACCAGTTAACCATGCTTATTGTAAGACAAACATATTATGTGTGTGTCATAAAAGGGGCCGATCGCATTAATTGGCATATTAATTCTCTTGAATCGCGCATTGACAAAAAATTGCAAATATACTAGTCAACTATTGACTAGAATCCTTTCTTAAATCGCACACTGACACAAAATTGCCAATGAACTAGACAAATACTGTGTATGATGAACAACGGAACGCTACCACCCGAGACAGACGATGATAATTTAATACAGTCAATGACGAGCTCACTTCAGATATAAATGAGTTAGACTATACAAGTTAAATATCTTATTACCTCCCTTTATTTACATGACATGTTAGATTCGGCAATATCTTTATAAATAATGCTTTTTGGGACTTAAAAAATTGATAAATCTTAATGTGAGCATCATAATTATAATATAAAACCATAAATGTAATTGTGTTACAGGATCTTTAATATGACCGTGGAAACTAAAATCTTTTAATAACAGGAAAATAAAGAAAACATTTTAACTTTGTTATTCGTATATACATTGTGTGTGAAAATCTAAATGCAAAAGTGAATTTTCTCCTTACAGTTGGCTTGAAATTATGAACAACTGGAATTATTTCAGCTCAACGAATGACGTTTTCAAAACCCATTACTTTAAAAGTTACCTTACAATTTTATGGGAACAAAATAGACGTGCTTTCAATAAATTTAAAGCAAATCTGAATCATTGTCAGCAATATTTCTTTTGGACGCATGCAAAACTAATTGTATAACATAGATATGTAACATGAAAGTAACGTTGTTTGAGTTTTACAGTATAAGTATGTCATTTATGGGTGATCGCTAGATATGTAACGGACTATAAATACCAGTATCCTGCTTTTCTGTCGATTTAATTTCCCCAAATTACACACATTTAAATCATTTTTTATGTGGTTTAACTTTGGAATTTGCGAGAAGAAATGTCCAAGCGAAGGAACTGGCTGACGTGTATTAAATTTCTTTGGAGTACAGTCGTATGTCGTATTTCAACACTTGCGCTTTCATTTTTGATCCCTGCAAGATTTTCTTAAAACATGACTTTTGCCATTATTTATTCAACATTTATGGATAAAAAAATCTAATAAATTAGTACAAGATAGCCTCAGTGCATATCAGGCTCAATTGCACAAAATATGAATTTTCTGTTTTAATCTAATTTTATTTATCGACTGTCATTCTCATATTTTTCAGCTTTAAGTGCCCTACATGATCCATGTTAACAGTCTCAAATTTCATGTTATTTGGGCAGCCAATATAATTTGTGCTAATTTGAATAAAAGGTCTAGGATGAAGGTAAATACAAACCAGTCTAATGATAATCTATACCCTATATCATACAAAGTCTTCCTTAAGCAGCTTACCACATTTCTTTGAACAAACTTGAAAGTTGACATATAAATTCTATGGGATGTTCTAAAAACAATTACAAAATAGTTGTTTGAATTTTAAAAAAAGAAGAAATCCAAAATAAATGTCAAGGTCAGTTTAACTTTTTTAAAAGGTCTTGTCCAAAAATTTGTTTTGTCCAAGTATAAATGTAATGTATTAATTAATTAATACAAAGTTACAGTCATTTATAGCAAAGAATCAGTGGAAATTCAATAACTCATTCGTCAAGGTCATAAATGATCCAAGGTCAATTGAAATTTCATATACATAAAGGTCGTATCCAAAAGAATGTCGTATCTAAATATGAAGTCAATCCATTCATTAATAACAAGTTATAACCAGTTGCAGCAAAAAAAAGAGAAATGTTTCAATAATTTGACCTTCAAGGTCAATGTCATTTGCGAAAGAAGACCAAGGTCTGTCTGGTTAACTTGAATGTATATCCCAAAAGATTGTTAAGTTTGAAGACAATCCATTCCAAAATAACTAAGTTATAGCTACTTATAGCAAAAATCAAGCACAATTCAGACATTTGACCTTATGAATGAAGGTCAATGATGGTCTGCTGTACTTGATGGTCTTGTCAAAAGTATAAAGACAATACACCATGAAACAAGAGGGCCATGATGGCCCGGAGTTGCTCACCAGAAACAACTGCTTTTCAGTGTTGGAAATTATCCATTGTCAATATTTTCTGATATTAAATTTGAGCCAATCAAATAAATATGAGCAAATTTGATAAAAGACTACCTAATAATGCTACAAAGTTTGGTGATCATCTATCAGTTATTTCAGTAGGAAATGATGTTCAAAGGTTTTTCTATTTTTGGCTTTAGTGGCCCCTAAAAAGGGCCAGGCAAATTAATATGAGCAAATTTGATAAAAGCGTACCCAAGAATGCTACAAAGTTTGGTGATCATCCATCAATTAGTTCTGTAGAAATAGACATTTAACAGTATTTCTATTTTTAGCTTAAGCAGCCGCTAAAAGGGGCCAATTAAATTAATATGAGCAAACTTGATAAAAGACTACATAAGAATGCTACAGACAAAATTTGGTGATCATTCATCCGTTAGTTCTATAGTAGAAGACGTTTAAAGGTTTTTCTATTTTTAGCACTAGAGACCCCTAAAAGGGGCCAATTACAATAATATGAGCAAACATGATATTATGAAGACTACTACCCCAAGAATGCTACAGACAAAGTTTGGTGATCATCCATCAATTAGTTCTATAGTAGAAGAAGACGTTTAAAGGGTTTTCTATTTTTAGCACTAGAGACCCCTAAAAGGGGCCAATCAAATTAATACGAGCAAATTTGATAAAAGACTACCCAAGAATGATACAGACAAAGTTTGGTGATCATCCATCAATTAGTTCTCTAGATATAGATGTTTAAAGGTATTTCTATTTTTAGCTTTAGCGGCCCCTAAAAGGGGCCAATCAAATTAACATGAGCAAATTTGATAAAAGACTACCCAAGAATGATCCAGACAAAGTTTTGTGATCATCCATCCATTAGTTCTGTAGAAGATGTCTAAAGGTTTTTTTCTATTTTTAGCCCTAGAGACCTCTAAAAGGAGCCAATTGAAATGACATGAGCAAATTCAAGTGTGACTGTCACAAGGATGCTACAGACCAAATTTGAAGTAAATCTGCCCAGTAGTTTCAGAGAAGAAGACGATTGTTGACGCATGACGACGGACGCCAGAGTATCCCCCTTTGAAACTAATAGCTCACCCCGAGCCTTCGGCTCTGGTGAGCTAATAAAAATGTTTTGATCAATGTTATAGTTTGCAGATAGCAACATGACAACATTAAAATTGACTCTTTCAGCTGTAAGCAGTTCTCATTCTACATATGTGATCAATAGACTATTATATTCATGTAGATTCAATACTAAATTTATTGAACTCGTTAAAAAAAACAATATTATGCTCGCCAGATATTTTATTCAACTTATTCAAATATTCTCTATATAAATGGCCTTGTTTTAACAATATACATGTATAATGTAAACAATGGATTTTTGTAAATTGAAAACAAACCTTGAAATGTTTATGTTCTTTATTTACAAAATGGCATATCATATATTCACTACAATGTAAAATGATAACATAACTGTACATAAATTCTCTGCATTATCCAATGTGCAACATTCAACCTATGTGTTGCATCTAACCTATGTGCTGCATTTAGCCCATGTGCTGGATGCAACCCATGTGCTGCATTTAATTAAACCCATGTATCCCAGAATTAAAGTTGCTTTTATACAGATATAATCACTTGCTCTCCATAATGTTTGTGGTACACAATATCCAAGATTTTTTTTTCATTTTGCTGTTTATTCATATATTTATTTATAACAAAAAATGTCAAAGCAACTTGCGTCACGGTACTACTGTAGATCACTGTTTCAACTGTTTCTATTTTTCACTGGTAATACAATTCCAAGTTCATTCCATCGTGTATTTCATCTACACTTTAGTTAAGAAATATTTTGTCCAATTTGGTGATTAAATAAGAGAATATTTTTTATACAATGTAAATATATGATATACATGTATATAAAAAATTTAAAACAATCAAAAGAAAGTACACCCTTGGGAAAAGGTACATTAAAAAGAATTTCATTGTTTTTAGTAAGTTTATTAATTTTTTTTTATCTAATTAACAACCGTACAATGAGAAATTCAACAGAAATCTGACAAAGAAATAGCTGTTGAAACGAAAGTGATTTTGACCAATTTATAGGAAAGAGCATCTGTGGCTGAGTGGTTAAGGTTGTGGACTTCAAATCACTTGCCCCTCACCTCTGTCGGTTCAAGTCCCTCAAGAGACTTCATGTGAGAAAGCTATCCAGCTAGCTAACAGAATGTAGTAAAGTCAGAAAGTGGTCATGTGACATCTACTTTGTTGGTTGTGTATGTAAACCTCCATCCAACCACCACCCACCAAAAAAACAAGTGCTGGTTGACCCACAACAAGTCATCTCAATATGGTGATCATTTCTGTGAAATAGTTGTAAAATCCAACTTCAAATAACAAAATTATGGGCTGGACACGATTTCGCTGCAAGGTCATGCTGTGACCTTGACCTTCAAGGTAGCGACCCAAATGTTGCATGCTGCAAGTCGTCTCAATATGGTGATCATTTTCTGTGAAAAAGTTGTAAAATCCGACTTCAAATAACAAAGTTATGGGTCAGACACGAATTTGGGAAGTACATATGGGCGTTCTAACGGGACAGTAATTATGTGGCTACTCCATTGGTCTCTCTATTGTTCTTTTTAGCCACACAAAAGAAAATAGCCACATAAAAGCATTACCGAATGAATGACATCAAAGAGAAAGAACAGTTACCTATTGTCCCTTAAGCCACATAATTACTGTTATGTTGCTATTTAAAGAAAAAAAATATGTATGTTAAATTTTAACTAGACCTATCACTGAAGGTGATTAATACCCCCACCTGCAACTTTGACTTTTTGAAAAAAAGTAGTCTGAAGAAAAATTTGAACACAAACTATCAACTGTGTACAAAGAAATATTTCAATTAATTGTAATCGCAACTGGGGTCTTGAAATAAGCTTGCTATACACCAAGTTTGATTCCTAACTCTAGTTATTGTCCGGAAACCATTTTTCTATTTTAAGTAACACTGTAACAGTGACCTTGACCCTAGGGGTCCAAATGCAATACCAACCAAGGTCTTCATATAAGCTTCCTATACACCAAATTAGATTACAATATCTCATTCCTAAGTCTACTTATTGTCTGAAAACCATTTTTCTATTTTTCGTAACGGTGACCTTGACCCAAGGGGGCCCAAATGCAATACCAACCAAGGTCTTCATATAAGCTTCCTTTAAACCAAATTAGATTACAATATCTCATTCCTAACTCTAGTTATTGTCCGAAAACCATTTTTCTATTTTTCCTAACGGTGACCTTGACCCCAGGGGGCCCAAATGCAATCCCAACGCAGGTCGTCATATAAGCTTGCTATATGCCAAGTTTGATAACAATATCTCATTCCTAACTCTAGTTATTGTCCAGAAACCATTTTTCTATTTTTAGTAACGGTGACCTTGACCTTGACCCCAGGGGGTCCAAATGCAATACCAACCCAGGTCTTGATATTAGCTTGCTATACACCAACTTTGATTACAGTATCTCATTCCTAAGTCAAGTAAGTGTCCGGAAACCATTTTTCTATTTTTAGTAACGGTGACCTTGACCTTGACCCAAGGGGGCCAAAATGCAATACTAACCCAGGTCTTCATATAAGCTTGCTATACGCCAAGTTTGATAACAATATGTCATTCCAAACTCTAGTTATTGTCCGGAAACCATTTTTCTATTTTTAGTAACGGTGACCTTGACCCCAGAGGGTCCAAATGCAATACCAACCGGAGTTTCCACATAAGGTTGCTATATACCAAGTTTGATAACAATACCTCATTCCAAACTCTAGTTATCGTCCGGAAACCATGATGTGGACCGACGAACGGACGGACCGACCGACCAACCGACAAGCTGACTCCTATATACCCCCCCTAAACTTCGTTTGTGGGGGTATAATTAGAATTTGTATTCATCTGGACATTTCCAAAATGTCTCGTTCCTCACTTGGCCCAAACAGACAGACGGACTGATGGACAACCCAGCAACTATATGCATCCCCCAATTTTTTTATGGTAGCATAAAAATTTATAAGAAAAACACATGTAACAGCCACTTGAAGAGGTGGGGAGGTAATACAACCCACATTGCCAAATTTCTAATAACATCCATAGATGATTTGTTTTACAGACAAAATTAAATGTACCAACATTCTTCCCCACCCTGATCCCTAAACAGATAAAATGAGCAATTATGTGAGAAAGGATACAATCGCCAAGGGTGATGTGGTCTTTAAAAATTGTGTACCTGAAAACAGAAAAGAATAATTATTTCAATCATGCATATCAAAATTAAAATGAAATGAAAATGTATGATTATTTATATAATCATCTCAATATAATAATGTTCCCTTAAAGGAGCAGGCCTCCAGTTTTAAACTACAGTACAAGCGGACACCAGATTAGTACCATTGACCATCATAACAGGCAAACTTGTTTGAGAAACATCATACAAGATCACATCCTAACCATTTTGTCAAAGGATAGTCTAATCTCTTGGGTCTTATTTTGATCATATAAATCAAACATTATAAATGGCAACTGTAAGCAGGTGTAAATCAAGAGTTCAAATCAAGACTGCTTATTCTGCTAAGTTAGCAGTAACTATAAAGATAAAATTACATACCATTTTTTCAGAACTATTTTATCATATCTAGTACCAGTCTGTGCAGCCACCAATTTCTTCAGGTCACCTATGGTGTCGTCTTCACTGATGGTGAGTTAAGGATAAATGCAAATACAAGTATCAAGGCATATTTTATATCAAAGTGCTGAAGGCACTGAATGCAAATAAGCAACAACTTTTTTTCCAGAGTGCCTACTTACATTGATTTTTTTTTCTTTAAAATTCAGTGCATTGCAAAGTACAATTTCCAATTAATAGAATTCAAATTAAAAATGGCATTATTTCAACATATTAATCAAAGCCTACTTAAAAATCAATTTGAAATACAACTACATGTATGAAAACTATGATTAATTTCATAGAAAAGCTTTGGTAATTATTTATAACTTGAATTAATTGAAACATTCAGAGCTTAAAGTGGAAGAGATGAAAAATTATGTGTTTTTGCAAGCTTAGTTCTTTGAGCATGATTTTTCATTGTTCTACCCTTAGGTTTAGATAAAATTTGTCACAATATTAAAGTCATTCCATATCATAAAGCTTGGTATTTTCCTAGCAGTCAATTATTCAAAGTTCAAGATTTACCTTCCTTGCTTGTAACAGACAGTAGGATTTTTAAGTACAACACCAATTAAAACTAAGATGTATAAGGAAATCTTAATGTGTGAAGGCTACTATTTCTTGAATTCGTAAACCTTAAGTCTAGATGTAAGGGATAGGACATGTTCTATTTTGAAAATCTTATTGTACCGATTTCTACAGACCTCACACAATGAAAAGTAACAGATTACCAAATTATCTCCTGATAATGGGTGTAATGAATGAAATTCCAGAACAATTAGGGCTAAAATGTAAACATAGTAGTAGAAGGGGGTAAAAATGATGTTGAAAAAACTCTTCAGGAGACTCAACGTTGTGGTATGTTTGAATCCCAAATTGTTCCGATAATGATTATGTCATGATATTGAACTGTTCTCAAATCAGGGAAGGTAGTTTGTGGGCTGCCGGATAGCTCAGTCAGTAGAGCCGCAGTACGGTATTCCGTGGGTCCCAGGTTTGAGTCTCGGTCAGACTGCTCATTAAAAAAAAAATAAAAATAACAAATTTTCTTTTAAAAAAGAGAGGTGTTTCAATCATTACTCATGGAGAAGAAAAAATTATTTAGTGAATAAAGTATGTAAGGGATCAATTGGTAGGGAATTTTTTTTTAAAGTGAAACCTGAGATGATTCCTACAATGCATAATTACCGTCTGAATGCAAGTGTTGTATTGCTTTGAAAATTGTACATCTTATCTCTAATTAGTGTTGTACAACTAAATCCTACCGTCTGTTGAGGCCTTTCAAAGCTAGTTCTCTTTTTCCTTGTAATATTTATCAAGAATATTTCTATTGTCTTAAAATATTAATGTGTCCACGGCAGACAGGTCTTCATTTTTTATGTACAGATATATCCTTATTCAGATACTAATTTATTGCACCACATCAATTTACAGCAAATTACTTTTGGCAATTGATAATAACTGAAAGCTTTTTATCACAGGACCCTCTGGACTATTTTCAGTGCTTGACAGTTAAAAAGGGGCACAACTCTGTAACAGGTCACTAAAAAGTTACAGGCCCATCATGTTTGATATTCTTGCAGGCATGAGTACAATACCTCACCCTATACAATGAATTGTTGAGCTAAAAATCACATGGAATTCCTTCATATGACCGCTGGCAACAAGAGGTTAATTAAATATTTAAGCACAAAGCACTGTATCTAGACCTAGCATTTTAAAGATGTTTTTTCAAAAATGAATATATACAGTTATGTATATTGTTATTGTTCTTCTTTTTATTGAAAGGATACTTGCACTTCACCCTGACCTTTTTACCAAGTCTGTCATTGCATGTGATTTCTAGCATTTTGCAATGTTCTGAAATTAGAAATATAACCAGTATGATTATAGATGTCACTTCATTTTAGTCATGTCGTACATTACATGTTATACTAATTACTATATAGAACTTATAATTACTGTATACTTTATACTGACAAATTTCAATTATGAAATGTTATTACTTGTACGATTTGACATGTTGTGTATTACTGTATTAACTTATAATTATATGCCATTAACACACTCTTCACCTAATTTTTTTTTCAGTATGAGCCAGGTTGGGCTTGTTCATGTAGCTTACAAATTTCACTAGCCCGAACCAATTTTAACAAACTTTAACCAAAACGATATTTTAGTTTAAAGCTGCATGCCTCCAGATGACCCAAAATATTTCAAGAAAATTAAACTTGGAAAAACCATACTAAAACTTTGAGAAAAGTGAACAAATTAAAGATTCAAGTGATAATTTATATCTTATGTGCAATTGTTGACTGTATTTTGTAGGATTTATCACCATATTTCTGCAGCGTTCCTAACGCAGTAGGGGCTATTTATGCATATTTTGACCTCTTTTTGGTAATTTACGTGGATTTTAAGTGCCGATTGTAATGTGTCAAGTACTTTCTTTGTTCATTTCACAATATTTTACCTTTAAATACATTTTCAATATTTTCATGAAAATTAGGATGAATCTGGAGGCGTGCTGCTTTAAATTTTGCACAGAAATAGCACTTTCCTATGTTTTTATACACAATTAAACGAGAAAAGATTAACAAATTAACTTCACTGTCTTTCTATTCATATCAGAATAGGTGTTAAATTACATAGAAAATACAAGAACTTCTGACATTTCTGTGGCATTGTCTTCTAACAAGATTTTGTATACATGTATGCGATATAAGCAGTGCTTTAATTTATTAAAGCTTTGAGTTTGATATATGTCAAGTAAAAGTATCTAGTGATCAGCAATGTTTTATTAGAGTTCCAGTGCAAATCATGCATTTCGGACATAACTTAAATCAGTTTCGGACATAAAATAGTTTCACTTTGGACATAAACTTAAATCGGATCGAAAAAAGCACTTGACCAAGACTTAGTGGGCTAACATATATCAGCTCACAAAATCACCCGCAAAATTTACTAAGACCGGTCGTAGGTCAAGTGTTAAGTCTAAGATTTTAACTAAAGAACACATTAATCCTTAATAAAGATAACTGCTACTAAAATACAACAACTTGTTTCAGAATTTACCCATCTTTAGTTCCTGGTGTCAAGGACTGATACTTTGAATTGATAGTTGATCATTTATGTACATACATGATAAAATAATCTTTTTAACTATTGAAATTTAAACATTTAAAGAGTAGTATTTTTAAAATAGATATAAGATGAATATTGTCTTTTTTTTGTTCAATCAATAGTAAAATGAAACATTTATACAAAAATTAACAATAGAGGCGGAAAAGGATTGTTTTGTTTTTATTTATAACGAGGTCATTATCTTTACTAAAGATAATTTTTAATTTAGTTAATTATAACCTTTAGATTTAGTAAGTTACTAAGCAGTAATAATAGTTACAATATTCTGGGACATAAGTCACATTAAAAGTTCATTATAGTGGAACCCCACAGGGCTCGAGCTAGTGGGCGATTCGGGCGAAATAGTCGCCGAATTCCGTCTGACTTCGCCGACATCCTACATGAAAGCGAAGAAGAAGTCGCCCGATTTTATTGATCCATTATTGTAAATTACCAACAATAACTGTGAATAACATGTGGTGTGTGTTTGCTTTGTTTACCCTCGCCGCCGGAAAAAGGGACTGTCATGCATCTCAATCAACGCGAAATGTCTTTAATCCGTTTGTTTACCAACATGTCATAAAAGTCTAATTAACAGACGCTCGAGGAACAATTAGACTCCGCCCACGGCGAGATTACCGATACGTGCGAGAAACCAATCGTAATTCACGTTTTAATCGAGGCGACATTATTTAACCAATCATTAAATCGCTAACATACAACTACCTGTAACAATTTGAATTATTTATGATGGACGGATCAAACGTCAGTTAAATTTTCACTATCGAATGATTGTCAAAATTAAGCGGAACCGCTCGACATATAACTGTAACGGTAATTTTAAATGAAAGTTATGATAACCTTTTTTGTCGACGAGTTAAATTTGATAAGATTAACGGCTTATTACACTGTATTTATTACAAATGAAGTGAAATTAAAGATCGTTTCTTTCGTTATCTACTTTCATTTTCTTTACAACATAAGTGAATATGAATATAATGTCCGGCGCAAGCTTTTTAATAATAAATCAGAAGGGAATAACTGTTAATCCACCCATGATATGATCCATGATAGGAATCAACTATGGCTTTTTTTATCTTCATTTAATGCAATGGTTGCATTACATGATACTCATTCTTATTACTTGTTTCAAACTACTTTTAAACAGAGACATAGATAACAATAGTTATAATAATAGCTATCTATGTCTCTGTTTTAAATTAAAATTGAATATTCTGTTGTAACACAAATCCAATTCATTTAATAAGATATGAACAGTGAGTCAACATAATTGGGATAACATACAACAAACATCGATAAATGAATCTCCCCACTTCTCCCTAAAGTCTCCCCACTTCTCCCTAAATCAGCTGGAGGGAGAAGTGACTTCTCCCTAAATTTTGAACCTAGCTTGAGCCCTGCCCCATTGTATCGTGCTATTCATTGTATCGATCTATTTACAAATCTTTCGATTTTTTTGCAAAATGCATATTTACTGATTGCTAACATTTACAAAAGTGTCACGAAAATCTTTCGCATTTGTTTTGTGCCGTAAAAATGGTCAAAAACAGGTTTCCAGTACCGTCAGACTTTGTAGATAAGAAATGGACTTATAAATAGTGTGTTCTTATTAAAAACACATTTACTGTCTGTTGAAAGTTCCTAAATTTATGCTGACATTTTAAAACAGACATCTTTGATTCTAATTGACTGGAAAATGTAGCATAAAGGTGGGCCAGACTTCCAAAACTTTGACTTAATGAGCGATTCTCACAATGCATCGATATAATGGCGTGACCTAATTCTTCAGGAAGTGGCTAGCCGTACGGGCCCGTACGGCTAGCCAAAAGTTCTAGCCGTACGTGAGTCACGTACGGCTAGCCTGGACACACTGTATTGGCTAGCCGTACGGCACTTTTCAAAATTATATGGAAGTCGAAAAAGCGTATGTTATTTTGTGTCTTTAAACGACGATTTTAATCAAATCTCCGCATTTGTCCTAGTGTCTTCACTTTAATAAAGATGCTCCGACATTTTGCACACACAAAAACTGAATACGAGTAAGCGTTGTATAATCTATCTTAATAACATTAAGTGTCAAAGTTGCATGTTATAACGTCCTTAATTTTCATGCTTATGATTTGTATGAAAGATGAATTGTTAAATCTGTTAATTAAGCACATGGATCGAATATATAATGATCGGAGGGGAATAAATAAATAAATAAATAAAAAGAGTATTAAAAAAAAAACGGTGATAAGGAAAAATAATTTAATAATGCAAACTTTCCTTAATGATGGACGATGGACAAACTTCTATACCGTCGGTAATTGACGCAATTATCAAAGCCCGACAACAATTATTTTCGGTGTTTTTTTTGTTTGTTTTTTTTTTTTCAATTTAAAAATTAAACTTAATGAAACAAAAAAGGATTATTATCAAAATTTTGTAAACCATTTCAATTGATGTTATTTAACTGCAACCAAACGCTATTTTTCTCGATGTCTTGAAATGACAAAGTACGTACATTCTTTACTGTAGCCAACACGTCGATTAATCTCTAAAAAGTAAACATTCTTGACTAAAATCCTCGCTTGAAGTCATAATTAACATATGCACTTTCGCCTTCCATATATTTTTGAAAAGTGCCGTACGGCTAGCCAATACAGTGTGTCCTGGCTAGTCGTACGTGACTCACGTATGGCTAGAACTTTTGGCTAGCCGTACGGGCCCGTACGGCTAGCCACTTCCAATTCTTCAACCTGTTTGACATATCTGTAAATAATCGTATATTCCAAAGCTAAAAACTATAAATCAGTGATGTTTGCCATGTAATATTTATGACAAAAGAATCAAAATAAATGATACAAAATAAAGATTCAGGGAAATTTAAGGTTTTTAACTGCAGTTGTGATTTATGGGTTAATAGATCGATACAACGGGATTCCAGGCTATATCGATATTTGAAATGTGGATTTCATTTCTGTTAATTCTGCAAAACATATCAATCTAAATTAAATTTTAAATTAGATATACAGTATCATATTTTTTAAATGCGAAAAGTCCAGGGCGAAAATGTGTAGGTTTTGGAAATTCTGTAATCTAAAAACTTTGTCCGAAATCATGTTCTCGTTTAACGACTAGTAAACATATTCAAAACCTGCAATGTATGAATACCTGCAACTATATGCAAGAAGTAAGTTGGAAACAATAGATGAAAATAAAATTGATACTATCTCGTTGACAAAAATATCTTTGATTATATTAAAACTTTAAAAATTTTGTTTTTATTGAAATACGAAATTTGCTCGTTTGCGGTGCATATGAAAACACAATCATTAGATTCACTCGAGTCTCAGACTGCTAATTTTTAGGTATATTTTATGGTTGTACATCACTAAAATATTTTTCATCTAGGGATGTCGAGGGAAATTTCAGTACCGTTATTTTCAAAATACAGAGATAGGAACCAGTTCATCTAGCTTTCATATTTAGGGTATATATTTTGCTGCAATATGTACTGTACCCTGAAATAACTAATTCGTTTTATCAAAAAAATAAATAAATATTTTTTTATTGCTTTCAAAGTAATATAAAAACACATTGTAAATATTATACTGTTTATCTCTAAATCAAATAGCTTTTCTTAGAAAAGAGAAAAGAAAACGTTGAAATTTCATTACTTTTTTTAAATTTTTCAATATTCATTATTTAATTACACACCAAACAAACCCTCTAAGGTTGTATAATTTAAAAATAATATAGTAAATAAAACATTTCTAACTTTCATATATTTGTCAATCGTCATTAAAAAAGGTAATCTTTTGAAATATATAGCTAATTCAACTCAACTTGACAATGAAAAATGAGCATAATATCACTTTAAATGAAAATTGAATTACATGATGACGAAATAACATGAATCTTTATTTATATGTACAATACCTACCTTTATATCTTGCTGATCTTGTTCACATACATGTACACCCATTGTCTCTATGGCAATGAAATCATGTAGAACTCTTTCTTGCTACAAGTCATTAAGTTGACCTTTTTATCAATCAATTGAATGCTGATTTACCAAGTTCAATTTATTTTCACTTATAATATAGATCAAAGGGGCTCCTGGAGTAATTCTCCTCCAACTAAAGTAATTGTCATTTGGGCGACTGCTAGATTCTCCTCCAACTAAAGTAATTGTCATTTGGGCGACTGCTAGAATATGGAAATTTAAAATGGTTTCTCAAATATATCTTGATGTGTAACTTTTAACTGCATTTAGTAGTTTAAAACTTTTTTACTATTTAGTCATTTTTCCTTTCCTTACACTTTTAAAAGTTAATTGGTAAAAGCTTGACATTCAAGTATTGAAGACAATGAACTACAATGTACAACATGTAATTCTACAAGAGCCACCAGCTAGCGTGGGCCACAATTGAATTTTTCCTATTTCTAAAGTACTTGAAGGTCTTGTCTATTGGATAGTTTTGTCCATGTATGAAAAAAATCTTTTTAAATTAAAAAAAGTAATAGCCAATATAAACAAATTCAAACACTTGACCTTAAAGGTCAAGGTCAATTAATGAGTCAAGGTCAAGTCCAGTCTACTTAAAGGTCTTGTCCAAAGGGTTGTTGTGTTCAAGGATGAAGGTAATCCATAAAATGATAAAACAATACTGTCCTGAATGTACATGTTTCTGGACAGCAATGGCATCAGCACTACTGGCAATAGCTTGAAAGTCAAACTAAAATGTCTTGTCACTGATTAAGAAAATTAGCAATGTGGGAAATATCCAAGATATACAACTATTCATATTGCCTAACTTAAACCAGTTTTAAGACTTGAAAAGTTTTACCAATTCTGTTATTTTGAGGTTAAATGATGTAATGCATGTACTGATCAAAGCCATGATCTCTTTAAATGTAGACAATAATTAATTTCTTATAGATTACATGTATGACTGTTTAATCATAGCTTTTTTAGTTGCAGTTTACATCCCACCAACACTGTATAGGTTATATGAAGACTTTCCAGCTTTACTGATGGAGGAAGACCTCAGGTGCCCCTCTTTAGCATTATTTCCATCACCTGAATAGAACCACCAACGTTCAGTACTTAAAGTTAGCTACATTGATTTCTCACATGAAAGAATCTACAGTCCCTAGGACTCGAACTTATTGTTGTTAGCTGTAGGTTGTTTGAAACCAATCACTTAGCCCAAGTCCCCCTTTCAAAGGAGTTCTTATTTGAAGTCTGTAGTTCCCACCTATATTACGATTAAAATATTTATGGTACTCAAATGCCATTGCAATGCAATTTCTCTGAGTAACTGCTTTGTTCATTTTCAATATTTATCCTCATGATACATGCCACAAATCTCTTAAATGATCAACTCATTGCTTTTTTGCTGTTATTAAAATATAAAAACAAGAGCGATCAATGATCACATGTGCAGCCTCATGATAGCCAATTGCATGCTGCACTTTTCACTGGCTACTGTGTAGCACAAAAATCATTAAAAGGACAAAACGCGTTTATAATTAAAGGGCCTGAACACAGTAAAAAATCAGTCAATAGGAAAACCAGTGAAATATGCACAAGTACTTGAGCTACCAATCAATCCTGCAAAGTTTCATTGAAATTCCATTAGTGGTTGGTATAAGAGGAATAGTCTGGACAAATGTTAAAAGTCAAAATCATTCAAGGGTCATAACTCTGAAAATCATTGAGCCAAAAAATGCCGATGATATGCACAATTAAACTTGGTATTGCTCGTTCTTCTTTCATCTTTGGATGACATTGGATCAGTGGTTTCTGAGGAGTAGTCAAGACAAACTTGTGAAGCTGGCAACACAAAAAAAAAAACATTGTTTTTATCAAAGGGCTATCACTCAACCAAAAATCATTTAAGCGGTTAAGCCGGTGTTATATGCACAAGTACTTGAGCTACAGATCAATCCTTTTAAGTTCCAGTGAAATCACATTGGGGGTATAAGAGGAGTAGCTCGGAAAACTTTAAAAATAAAATTTATTAGAGCCCTAACTCTGACAAAAACCATTGAACCGGAACATATCGAAGATATGCACAACTAGACTTGGTACTGATCATTTCTGTAAAGTTTGAATAGAATTGCACCATTAGTTTTAGAGGAGTAGTCTGGATATGTTTTGGGATTGTCAGACAGAGTGATCCCTATATGGCGCCACTTTTCTGTAGAGGCGACACAAAAACCAATGGGTTATTTTAGAGTGTTAACACATTATGTCCTAGTGTCAAAAGAAATCAATTTAAATTTTTCATATAAATGTACTTGGAAAATGAAATGAGCCGCGTCATGACAAAACCAACATAATGGGTTTGCGACCAGCATGGATCCAGACCAGCCTGCGCATCCGCGCAGTCTGATCAGGATCCATGCTGTTCGCTATCAGTTTTTTTACTTGTTATAGAGTTGTTAGCGAACAGCATGGATCCTGATCAGACTGTGCGGATGCGCAGGCTGGTCTGGATCCATGCTGGTCGCAAACCCATTATGTTGGTTTTGTCATGACGCGGCTCAAATTGAGCGTGTGTCAAGTGGATATACAGAAATAGCAAAGGTACATGTACGTAGCAACTAGTTTTACATAAATCATTTGTACAATATAAAATATTAGGATGTTTGTTTGCTTGTTTGATTGGTTTTTATGTCACAACGACACAATATAAAGTCATATGGCAACGTTCCAGCTTGACTGGTGAAGAAAGACCTTAGGTGTCCTTCCGTGTATTATTTCATGCACATGTTATTCAGTGTATTATTTAATGCACAAACATATTAGGATGTGAAAACAAAGAAAATAACAAAATATGCAATAATTCCTTTTTATTTCATTAAAAGTTTAACAACAATTTGTCAAATCAGTAACAAAGCACCCATATTTTCACTGTTTTTTCTTCCTTTTCAAATGTTTCTTTGCCTGACCTTTAACCTTTAGCTTTGATTTTAAAACAAGGGGACTTCTGTATTCTGAGACATCCAACTTCTGCTTCTTTGTTTTAAATCTGAAATTATTTTTTTAACAAATTTGATATAAAAATGTGCAATAGTGTGAAAAAAAAAACATGTACCATGTTGATATGCAATAAACGAATACACGCACGCCCAAACCCCAACTACCAATCACACCCACTCATTCTCATCCCAATAAACATGACATGTGCAATATATTTGCTCTGATGGGTTTACTTTACTAATAATTTGTCACAACAACTTCAATACAAACTTAAGTATAAAATTTTTGTTGAAAACTTTAAGATTCATTGGTCACATTTTGCTGTTTAAAACAACACCTGTATGTTAAATATAGTATCTCTCTTATATTTCATCTTCACTCAGATCAGCTGTTTACGTGTAGTAGAACGCCCATGCATGATAATGAAATTTTATGTCCCATAATTTTTTATATAAATGCGAGAATTTATCATAAATTTGTTGATTTTGTTTGATTTGGGTTTAACGTCACACCGGCACAGTATAGGTCATTTGGCGACATTCCAGCTTTACTGGTGGAGGAAGACCTCAGGTGCCCTTCCATGCATTATTTCAGGCAAAAACGGGCACCTGAGTAGAACCACCGACGTTCTGTAAGCTAGCTGGATAGCTTCCTTACATGAAAGAATCCAAAGTCCCTGTCGGGATTCGAACCCACAGTGGTGAGGGGCAAGTGGTATATAAATGCAAGAATTTATCATATATATTGAATAAAATCATATAATGCGAGCCTCTGGTGAGCATAATATTGTTCATGCAACAAGTTCAATTTTAGTATTGAATCTACACAAATATAATATTCTATTTATCATTTATCCAAAATAAGGAGTGTTTAAAGTGAAAAAGAATCATTTTTCAATGAGGCGCCTATTGTGTAATGCTAGCATTAAGCAAGTCTTTACACTAAGTAACACAAATGATGTCACATCAAGATATATGCACTGCTGTGCAATACTGTTTTTATAGTCGCAAAATCGGCATGGGTATGTGATGAATATATATATATTCGTGCAAATAGAACCATATGTAATGATAACAATTTATTACAGCATATGAAATGTTCACATATAATAATGAGCACAATATTTCACTTGCAATGAATGATCTCATAAAAAAGACCAACTTTACATTTTTCACAGAATATATCTCAAAAAATTTTGATAAAGGAGTCTCTAACTTTGATTTTTTTTTTTCAAGGAGACCTGTGTCAAAGGTTTAAAAAAAAAAAATTCCATGCTTAAAAGATTTTTTTTTTATCAGAAATCGATACAGAATGTGCAATGACCTATAAAAATATTGAGATCTAAGACAAATCTTACTAAAATTTTTATAATCTCCATTTTTTTTTTTTTTTTTTTTTCAATTTAATATTTTTTGCTTGGTAATTTTATGATTTGCCCCACTTCAATTCAATTCTTTTCCTTATTTCTAATCAAGAGGACCAATTTCATACATATATTTTTTTAACAGAAATACTACCAGTCTTTTTATAAAATTATACATAGATTTCATTTAATAAACAAAATTTTTTTTCATATTACTGTAATACAACTAAAATGAGCCCAAACTGATCAAATATACCAAAATTTATACAATGAAATCAGTCATAAATATAAAAACCTTTTTTCTGGTTCGAAATTTTTACGTTTTCCTTTCTGAAGCGTCACACCACTAACGTGACCAATATCTGACGGAGCTTCTCGTAGACCAAATGTCTTCGCAACATGTCCAAGATGAAGATTTCTGATCTGGAATATTGACTTCAGCTGATGCGGATATGTCGCATACGCTCGTATAGTTGACTGGTAGGCTGTAACAAGAATAAGTAAAATATCAAGATTTATAATAATGCACGTAGGCTGTAACAAGAATAAGTAAAATATCAAAATTTATAATAATGCACATAGGCTGTAACAAGGATAAGTAATATATCAGATTTATAATAATGCACATAGGCTGTAACAAGAATAAGTAATATATCAAGATTTATAATAATGCACGTAGGCTGTAACAAGAATAAGTAATATATCAAGATTTAAAATAAAGCACGTAGGCTGTAACAAGAATAAGTAATATATCAAGATTTATAATAATGCACGTAGGCTGTAACAAGAATACGTAACATATCAAGATTTAATATAATGCACATAGGCTGTAACAAGAATAAGTAATATATCAAGATTTAAAATAACGCACATAGGCTGTAACAAGAATAAGTAATATATCAAGATTTAAAATAACGCACATAGGCTGTAACAAGAATAAGTAATATATCAGATTTATAATAACGCACGTAGGCTGTAACAAGAATAAGTAATATATCAGATTTATAATAACGCACATAGGCTGTAACAAGAATACGTAAAATATCAAGATTTATAATAATGCACGTAGGCTGTAACAAGAATACGTAAAATATCAAGATTTATAATAATGCAAGTAGGCTGTTACAAGAATAAGTAAAATATCAAGATTTATAATAATGCACTTAGGCTGTAACAAGAATAAGTAAAATATCAAGATTTATAATAATGCACGTAGGCTGTAACAAGAATACGTAAAATATCAAGATTTAATATAATGCACGTAGGCTGTAACAAGAATACGTAACATATCAAGATTTAATATAATGCACATAGGCTGTAACAAGAATAAGTAACATATCAAGATTTAAAATAACGCACATAGGCTGTAACAAGAATAAGTAATATATCAAGATTTAAAATAACGCACATAGGCTGTAACAAGAATAAGTAATATATCAAGATTTAAAATAACGCACATAGGCTGTAACAAGAATAAGTAATATATCAGATTTATAATAACGCACATAGGCTGTAACAAGAATAAGTAATATATCAGATTTATAATAACGCACATAGGCTGTAACAAGAATAAGTAATATATCAGATTTATAATAACGCACATAGGCTGTAACAAGAATAAGTAATATATCAGATTTATAATAACGCACATAGGCTGTAACAAGAATAAGTAATATATCAGATTTATAATAACGCACATAGGCTGTAACAAGAATAAGTAATATATCATATTTATAATAACCCACATAGGCTGTAACAAGAATAAGTAATATATCAGATTTATAATAACGCACATAGGCTGTAACAAGAATAAGTAATATATCAAGATTGATAATAACGCACATAGGCTGTAACAAGAATAAGTAACATATCAAGATTTATAATAACGCACATAGGCTGTAACAAGGATAAGTAACATATCAAGATTTATAATAACGCACATAGGCTGTAACAAGAATAAGTAATATATCAAGATTTATAATAACGCACATAGGCTGTAACAAGAATAAGTAATATATCAAGATTTATAATAATACAACTACGCTGAGACAACAATTACGAATATATCAAAATTTATATAGCACTGGAATTAAATTTCCCCAATTCTGATTGGCTTTATCTCTTTTATATATTATGCTGTATATACTGTGAGGAACCCCGAGCACGCCTAAATAACAATGTTTTCTACATAATAGACAGAAACCTATATATGTGCATTAAATTCATCATTGCTAATTCTATTTATGACATAACTCTCACTTTAAATATCATTACTTCAAAAAAATAGTTAAGTTACACACAACAATGACTTTATATTAGCATTAGTTTTGACAGCACAGAGTTTGCATAGCCATTGAAGGTTAGCTCATGTCATCAAATAAATGAACATAAGTAGTTTTAGTGCACTGGGCCTTGGTTTAAAGTCTCATCCATGTGGAGTAGCGCTTAGGGGTAGCCGTCAGGTAAGCTCAATAGCTAGAGAGTTGGACTGTGAAGCAGGCAACCCAGGTTCAAATCCCGCCGGCGCAGATCACTTTCATTGTGATTGATCATGAAATCCTTTCTACAGTCATTCGCACTGTACCTTTGCTCTAGCATCAGTTCCTTGCAAAAATGAAGGTAACTAGTACTGGTAATGGCTTGACAACTTAAACAGGAATGATGTGGTGGCTGAACTGTGCTATGGTAAATTCAATGTGGCTCCCTTTCTTGACCCGGAATGTAAACTACCAACACCACCAATGTAGTGCTTGGGGATTGAAAACAAGATCCATCAATTATTTAACCATTGCTACAACAGCGCCAGGGTGTAAGGTTTTTTTAAAGATTTCTTTAAGCTAAAACTCAGATCTCAGGTATCTGGTATGTCATAAACCAGCACAGAATGATTATACTGACTAGTGAAAATCCTGAGATTTTACACAGAACTCACTCAGAAAATAGTTTTATAACTTCCTGGCCAGTCAGGTGCTTCTAGCAAGGCAGAATCTCAAAGTACAGAAACTGGTTCCTTTTTTAGCAAGACTGGTTCTCAGAATACAAAAAAAATGTTACCTCTTTTAGCAAGACTGGCCATATCTGTCCCATTCTTCACATACAGCTCACAACAATTCTGTAAATATGTAGCTGATTCCTCTATAGTTTTTGGAGGCTGCCTCTATACAACAACAGATAAATATATCATTAAAACCACAACATTATGCTTATTTTTATCATTGTCAAGTTGTGCTGAATTAGCTACAGTGTATATATTTAAAAAGACTGTCTATTGTAATAGGGAACGGCCAATAATTGATAATGAAAAATGATAAGGATAAAATATAAAAATTGCTTAAAATATAAAAAGAATGTCCCACTCATTCTATTTAATGAACATTACCTATGACTTACAAAGGTTATTTATAAAAATTCCCTTGAGTCATGTGAGTTATTGATTGTTTATGTGTAACAAAATAATGAATAGAAAACAATTATGACTAAATTCAAAGTTGTTAAGTCCTTTTCCAAGTACACTCACTACTTACACTTGGATGGGCATAATGTCACTTTAAATTCAAGTCTAATTGGAAATTAGGAGGACTAGAAGAAGCCAATATAACTTAAGCGTGATAGGTCATTTAGTTAGAACACTGACAATCACTCCTGAGGTCCTAGGTTCAATCCCAGGTAACACCCTTGACATTTTTCAGAGACGCTTTCTCACCTACAAAGAAGTGTACTTGTAAAAAATCCAGGTAATCCTCGTATGTATCAGTGCTACACACTGGGCATGTTAAAGAACCAAGGGGTCTATTCTATTAGAGCTAGGGACTGGTTCCCGAATTCCTTTGTATCTCATAGCTGTCTCTCAATTCAATTCAATGTATACAACATATACCTGCTTAGTGTAATCATAAATGATTTTGAAGCAGTATGATATTGATTGTTTGATTGGTTTTTACGTCATACCAACACAGTATAGGTCATTTGGCGACGTTCCAGCTTTACTGGTGGAGGAAGATCTCAGGTGCCCTTCCTTGCATTATTTCAGTCATGAACGGGCACCTAATGAACCACTGAAGTAGTATGCAAATTTCATGAAGTAATGAACACTTAAGCAGATAACTTTGTCTGTATAACAATGTCATGTGATATGAAACAATATAGGTTTCATCAGACCTATCAGACCAATCAGAATCATTGCAATATAGGTCACAAAGGTAAAACCCATGCAATATTCATATATACACATGAAGATGTACTTCTTATTCCAAATATTGAAATGATATAAATTACTAAAATATTATAAAGTGTAAAAGATTTAAGAATGTTTACAAAAAAACACTTATAAATGGTTTCTAACAATAACCAAGTAGAAAAGTTTGTGTACCTCTGTATCTTCTACACCTGGTAGAGAAGGAATTAACTTGCTGACATCTTCTAGTACCTTACCCAACTTTAATTCTTCTAAACTGAAATATACAGAAACAAAGTTGTAGACACTAATGTTAGACACTGAAAAGACAAGTAGACAAGTTAAAAGCTGCACGCCTCCAGATGAGCAAAAAATATTTCGATAAAATCAAACCTGGGAAAAATGCTCTAAGATTTGAGGAAAGGTATAAAGATTCAAAATTCTAGTAAAAATTCACATGTTATGTGCGTGTAAGGTATAAGCGTATGCAGATATAAATACCTGGAACTGTAGCCTTACTGAATATAACCTAATGGAAAGATTAAATTGAATAAACCTTGAATAATATATAAAATAACTGTATACCTTATATGGTGCTCATTAAGATGTTTTATAAATTGTATTTCTGAGGGTAAAATAAATATGATACTGCTTCCAGACGTCCCAACTCTCGCCGTTCTACCAACCCTGAAATAAAGACACAAAATTTCTGGAGTTTTCAAAATTTCATTCATTCATTTGGCAGTGTGGCTGTTTCCGTAAGGTTAAATTTGTATGACAGAGTTAAAAGCTGTTCACTCTCAATTATTTTCATAAATGTAAGCAAAAAGAAATATTCCACGCTATATGGCAGTGTTCCTTTTTTAATTCATCACCAAAATATATAAATTTGAAGAGAAAATGTGACCTAGTGATTAAGATGTCTGCATCTTAACCCAAGTTTTATCAAGTTTTGATCCTACATGGATCACAACATATTTATTTATAGAGCCCACACAAAATTGGTGACATTTGACCTTCAAGAGTGACCTTGACCTGATGAAACAACAGCATGGGTTCTGCACAGTTTTGTTGAGGTGATCATTAGCATCAAGTTCGAAGAAAATCCTTCAAAATGTACAGGATTTCAATAGCAGAAATAGTTGACACATACTGACTGATCACGAGTGAAGACAAAATAATTTCTGTATACATTAAAGTCTGAACCAAGGAGGAATAATAATCTGCCTGGGGTTATCATTACCTTTGTTTGTTTTGTTTTAATTGGGTTTTACGTCACACCGACACAGTATATGTCATATGGCGACGTTCCAGCTTTACTGGTGGAAGAAAACCTCAGATTCCCTTCTATGCATTATTTCAGGCACGAACAGGCACCTGAGTAGAACCACCGACGTTCCGTAAGCTAGCTCAATAGCTTCCTCACATGAAAGAATCCAAAGTCCCTGTTGGGATTCGAACCCACAGCGGTGAGGAGCAAGTGGTTTGAAGTCAACAACCTTAACCATTCGGTCACGGAAGCCCCTTATCATTACCTGTGAACATAATCTGTGACAGCAGACGGACATGTGTACTGTATAACCCATTCTACAAAAGGTAAGTATAATCTGCCAGGAATTATCATTACCTGTGAACATAATCTGTGACAGCAGACGGACATGTGTACTGTATAACCCATTCTACAAAAGGCAAGTATAATCTGTCAGGGATTATCATTACCTGTGAACATAATCTGTGACAGCAGACGGACATGTGTACTGTATAACCCATTCTACAAAAGGTAAGTGTAAACCTCTTGCTGCTACATCTGTACACAATAATAAACCTGACTTGGCACTGCAGAATTCTTGAAAGGCTGTCGTCCGATCCTTAAATAGAAGATCAATTAGTAATTTATACAGTTTCCATTACATGGAAATTTCCTGATACGAGATATAAAAGTATATAAAAACTTCTGTACAACATACATATTACTTTAATGAATATTAAAAACAATTCAATAAAAAATGTTAATATTTAAAGTATAAAAGTCCAGATATTGCAATGAAGATGTTTCATCTGGTTTGGTTACAAGGTCTTCTGCTATACAGAAGTGCTTAAATAGATGAAGTGCTCAAGATTAAAATCTTTTTTTTTCTAATTTTTTTAAAAAACTCTAGCCTAATTTGTTAAGAAAAATACCAAACGCTTCCAATGCATAATATAAGGTCACAGTCAACCAGGTAGTAACACAACCTCGGACATTCTTACAGCTCACTGGATAACTTTCTTTTATGAAAAAGGAAGACAAAAAATGCAAAAAGTGTTACCTTCTGGGCCATGTGACCATGCAGACGGTAAACATCTAGACTGGTTACTGGTTCCTCATCTTCCACATCACTATCATTACTCTCACATTTACTCAAGTATTGAACCAGTCTGTATAGAAACTCAACACCATCTTGTGTTGATGTAAACACAATCATCTTCTTGTGTAGTTCTCTCTGTAATTAAAAACAAGACAATTGTACTTGATAAGTACATTTAAATTATGATTTCATAGGCACTTCAAATGTCCAGTTATGTCCTATAAAGGGCTCAGGGCTTTCTTTTACAGGATGGGGTAGGGGAAGCAGCTCTTCCCCTAATTTTGAGAGGAAATAAAATGGTATTTTTTGTAAAAAGTGGAAAGAAAAACTTGACATCAATTCAATTTTTTGGGGAAAAACTGCATGATTTTAAAAATTTTTACTTTGGTGAAGCCCTTAAATAGCCTATGCTATAGAATGAGAAAAATCCCTTGGACTTGAAGTGAAATGGTTTTTAATTGAAGGTCTGTAATACAATTAATATGTTGATAGTATTAAGTAATAGATAAAAAAATAAACCACGAAAGAATTAAATATGGATGTTGTTGGCAAGAGTGTGATGCATTATCTACTATTACATGTATTTTCATAGCAGATAATAAAATGTTCTAGAACAAAATATTATTATTCTTCATATAAATGTTTATACCTTATCACTCAGAACTTTATCAATGTTTCTTTTTTCAAGCAATATTTTATTAGAAAATCCAAATGATACATTTCTATCGTTTTTATCAATCTCTCAATACTCCTGGAAAATGTGCCCATAATAAACCAATCCACTTAACTATCAACATCAACCTTGTCAGACAGCAAAATAGCATTTTCATTTTTGGTTCAGTTTAACGTTGCACAAACGCTGTAAAGGTCATGTGGCAACTTTCCAGCTTTACTGGTGGAGGAGTACCTCTCATGCTCCTCCATGCATTATTTCAGGCACTAACAGGCACATGAATAGAGTAGACCCATCAATGTTCTGTAAGCCAGACAGATAGCTGCTTTATACGAAGGAAGCCAGAGCACCTTTCCAAATTTGAACCCACACACATGAGGGAAAACCTAACACACTCTGGCACACAGTATATTAAACAATACAAAGAAAGAAAGCGAATTGATATTGGTCTGAAGAGGCTATAAATAGACTAAATAATATAATAAATAGTACTTTACCTTGCACTTTGTAAGGATTAATATCAGTAAAACAACAAGTCTAAGTTTACACGGTGTCACTACAAAATATTGTTTTAAACTGTCCGGCAAGGCAAACTTTTCTTCATTTTTTTCTTCACGTTTAGATGCGTCTTTTAATGTTGTGTGTTTCTTCGTGCCGTCGTCTATCTCAGACTTCACGTACAATTTACTAGAAGATCTGTTTTCTGTGACAGATACTCTTTCTGGGTCATTCAGTGAAATACCAGCCAACTTTTCAACACCTGTAATACAGTGACACTCTTTTTCTGCACTATTATTCATCCAAGTATCCAAATTTAAAAGAAATTTACAATTAATAACAGCAATATTGTTCATGACTTAGGAATCTGAATTTAATCAATTTAACGTTTTATCAAATACAAAAACTGAAACCTTTTTACACAAAAACGTCAACTTCACATTATTTTTGTTTAGGGTTTATGTTGCAACATGCCATATGGTGATTTTCCAGATTTATTAAATGAGCAGATCCCTCAATAGAACCACTGCTGTTCCATAAGCTAGTTGATACATTCAAAACAATATTTATAAAAAATTCCATAGGTCACGTTTACAGATTACTTTTGCATAATTTAATATAAAATTGAACATAATTTTGGCAAAATGTAAAGTTTTTTTGAGTTTTACCTATGCACTAACCATTTACACTTGGAAAGGCATACAGCCACTTTGAATTAATTATAAGAGAAGATTCTAAATAACATTTTCACTACTGAAGTCATTTAACAGACTTGCTTTACTTTGAATCTGAAACAAACCAGTCTCAAGTTTCAGTGATATTAGTATCACAATACATGTACAATGATTGAGCAGCAGACGTTTCACAGAATGGTTCCATTGCACAGACGTGGGGATTGACCTCATGGTTCTATAATGGTTTGTTTGTTTTGTTTACCTTTACCAACACAATTTAGGTCATATGGCGATGAAACAGGAAAGATGATTTTGGCTAACCTCGATGTTACAAACGTAGAAATATTCTACACTCAAACTCAAATCTCAGGTATTTGATTGGTCAGAAACTGTCACAGAACCTACATTTACTAATGAAATCCCTGAGATTTGAAACAGAATTCATAAAAAATGTTTTATAACCTCGAGAACATGGGTCAAAACCACATCACCTGCTGGAGCTAAAAAGATGCATTGACTACAGTAATTCGAGTCCATTTAGTCACCTGTTACGCTCACGTAGGGATAAACAGTAGCTGCAAGTCTGATGCCACAACCCTTAAAGGCTACCCCTCAGCCACAAGGGGAACTATACTTATGGTGGCAAATGTTTTTGCCCCTTTCATTTCTGCATTGTTAGGGTTATGAAGAAATATTAAAAATATTTACCATGTGATAATGTTGCTGATAGTAGTACTGTTTGTCTGTTCATGTTCTGTTTATTTATTGCTTGTATTATATTTGAAACTTTCTGTTCAAACCCCAGATCTAACAACCTTTTAACAAAAATGAGATTTTTTATGTAAGTGTTTTAACATCTATAATTGCAATTACAGGTGTAAAATTTCTGCTGACAAAAGGCAAGCTTGCAAAAAATAAACATAGAAATTATTAGAGAGATACATGTATGCAATCTGGATAACACTGTTTTCTGCTGAAAATATTTATTTACATTTTCTAATTGAAATGCAGATGTACTTTGTTAAATCAATCCAATTTCCCTATTGACTCTTACAGTCAAAGAAAATAGAAAGTCTTACAAGATATTAAAAAGAAAATGCCAAAATAAGTAGGATTTTATACATGTTGTGTCAATGTGGTAAACAGGAGCTGCATTATGTCTGAAAGAAGTAAATTTCTCTAAGTTAGCTGGTGAATAAGTTCCAGTCAGTTTGTTTGTTTGTTTGGGTTTTACGTCACACCTACACAGTATAAGTCATTTGGCGACATTCCAGCTTTACTGGTGGAGGAAGACCTCAGGTGCCATTCCTTGCATTTTTTCAGAATGAACAGGCACCTGAGTAGAACCATCGACGTTCCATAAGCTAGCTGGATTTATAGAATGGACAAAACTACACACCTTTCATTTTATAGAGTGGACATAACCCCACACTTTCTAATTATTACATGTATTTATAAAAACATATAATTCACATGATTTTGATCTTGTAACAAAAGAACAAAACAAATTATTCACTTATGTTTGACATAGTTACCTTTATTATTTTACATAGTTCTTTTGATCATGACAATTAATGGTGTGTTATAATTTATTTCAATATACAATACAATATGATAATAGACAATACAATATTACAAACTGTTAAATAAAAATAAAAGGGTAAACATTCATCAATCTTAATGAACATTAATTATTCAAAGTGTCAACAATGTCCTTTATTTTATTGTCAATCAAAGGTCTATACAAATTAGTAATAAAAAGTGTGGTGATATGTACATTCTATAAGCAAGAGGCCTCCGTGGCCGAGTGGTTACGGTCGCTGACTTAAGATCACTGGTCCCTCACCGCTGTAGGTTCGATCCTCACTTGGGTCGAAATCTTTCATGTGAGGAAGCCATCCAGCTGGCTTATGGAAGGTCGGTGGTTCTACCTGGGTGCCCGCTCGTGCCTGAAATAATGCCCGGAGGGGCACCTGGGGTCTTCCTCCACCAATAAAAGCTTGAAAAAAAAATTGACGAAAAAATCACGGCGGGACGCTCTAGGATGGCCCGACTTGAGTGTACGGTCGCCCATTCTATAAAATCCAAGGTGTGGGGCTTTATCCACTCTGTAAAACTTTAAGGTGTAGGGTTTTAACATGTGGGGTTTTGTCCGTTATCAAACAAAGATTGTTACCTGTCGGCTTCATCCAGCACCAACCATTTAATCCTGTCTAGTAGCAGATTCTTTGTATTCTCAATGTGGTCAATTAATCTCCCAGGTGTTGCCACCAAAATATTTATCCCTTTACGTAATCTAAAACAAAAATAAATAAAAGTACTTTACCCTTTCACCCGAAACAAACTGGGATATATAATTCATAAAACTTGAACAAACTAAATCTCTCACAAGATTTTTTCCTCACTGTATAACTATAAAATCATGGGGAAATTTTTACACGCACAAAGATTAAACCAGCAAATGCAGGATTACTAATCCGACACTGCAATAATTCAGTGTGTGGACTGACACATCACATAAATCATAATAAATAAGGGCAAACAACTGAATATTTTCAATTTTTCAAATCTATTGTAAGACCTGCTGGTCAAAAAGGAAGAATTCAATGATAGACAGGATACACAATATTAAATATTTACACATTACAACTGGCGGGGATAATCAAACTCTATATACCCTGAAGCAACTGATATTTTACAATTGTTAAAATTCCACCAATCAGAGGGGTGACATGAAAAGGTACAGACATGTATATATATAAGCTTGATAGAATGATGGCCAAGACATGCAACCGTCCATGCAACTTTATCGGGATAAGGGGCCATTTCCTTTGATATTTCTTCTTTTGTTTAATAGAGGGCCATTGGCCATTTCCTCTTTTGTTATGGAATGATCTCTATCATTCTCTTTACAGTCAGAAAGCCCTGTATCCCAATTTGGTAATGCAATTATATCTATAGCACAATGTTTACCTAGCCTTTTCTGCTTTTCTTTTCTCCCCACCCATGATGCAGCCAGGTACCAACCATGTGAATGGCTGAAACAAAATAAAGCACTTCATGTACTTTGATTCAATGGTTATCATTAGACTCCGCAACAGTCTAACCTATGAGTCAAACCTATGGATTTTTTTTTTCAAATCTGTATGTATCTATTTTTTATCAATCAAGAAAATATCAACTGCATGTATACACCTCTATAATATCAAAATATAACAATTGTAATGGATATAACTAATATTGGACAGTCACATGATACAATTCAAAAGCACCGATTGGGTGTTACAACTAGATAATTATTATAGTACAGAATTAAATAAAATATGAAGGAAATGTGAAGAATTAAATCTGTATATTATATGCAATTGAAATAAATGATTAGGAAATATAATTACCTTCAGTAACTTGAGAAAAACCTCATAGCTCTGTATAGCTAACTGTAAACAAAGAAAGAAAACATTTTTTCTTCTTTTCTCTTTTCATTTTGTAACTCAGTATGACTCCGTTTAACATTAAAGGGACTCCACCGAAGTTTTTTGACATGAAATATATTTTTCGAGATAAATGTTCCATTTGATGTAGGTCTAGACCAAATGCATGTGTGCAAATTTTCAGATCATTTGCTCACTTCAGGATCATTATTGTAATTGTGAAAAATAACCTAAATTTGAAAAGTGTTGCAACGCTTTTCACCAAAATAGGGCCAAGAAAAGCACAAAAATACGTTTTGCAGTTTATTTATGTGGATAATTCTTAATGATTTATTTTGTATATTTTTCTGTTTGAAGTGCCCCAGGTGATCTATACAAGAAATTCAAATTTCATATTTTTAGGCTTTTGGACCTCAGTGGAGTTCCTTTAAATATTTTTTTTTGTGAGATTTTCTTTTTCCAGCATCATACTAGCACCAATGTAGAACCATAAACCAACATTCTGTAAGTGGGACAGATAACTCTCTCATGTCTCAACAAAATCAAACTTACTCTGTTATAAATTAAGTACAGAAAAAGTGTTTTAAATCTATTTTTATCAATGAAGTTAAACAAATAATAAACTGTCCAATTTCTTGGAAGTTGTTCTTTTTCCTTTTTTTATATGAAAGTACATGAGCAAGCGTGACAAATTTTTGTAAGTTTTAGTCCTATTTACCTCTCTGGTTGGCACAATGACAACGGCTATGCAACCATTACATCTTTGAATTTTGGGCGTCATCTTACATAAATCCTCTATAATGGGTATCGCATAGGACATTGTTTTACCTGGAAGGCAAAAGTTTGAAAACTTTCAAAAATTAATAAATCAAGGCAAAAGTTTGAAAATTTTCAAAAATTAATAAATCAAGGCAAAAGTTTGAAAATTTTCAAAAAATTATAAATCAAATGTTTTTTTAATGTCAATATATGTACAAATGTAGTAGTATGTCTGTACTTCAGTGTAATAGTGGCATTTCAGTTTGAAGAATGAGTTTGGTATCAGCAACATTTCCCTTGTCCATATATAACTAATATTGTACACATAGAGTAATATGAAAGTTAAGGTTGTAACGGTTTACCGGTATACCGATATACATGTATTTTAAGCGATCTTTGTTGGCATCAGCAACAATGCCCTTGTCCATATATAACTAATATTGTACACATTTAGTTATATGAAAGTTGTCTTATTTTTAGCGATCATTTTTGCGAGGTCACCTTATACAAGATTGACTAGAAGTTTTTACCACTAAAGGTAAACCGTAACCATGCTTGAACCTTAAGTGTTTAGCCTTTGCCACCAGTATAGAGCTTGCTTGTACTTCAGTCTAACCAAGCTCTAAACTGAAGGCTTTAAATTTTCATCTTAATTTAAACAATTTTTTTTTAATGTAATTATTTCATTTACATAATAAATTACATTATAAATTAATTTTACAGACTGAGTAGAAAACTTAGGGTTTTTCTAAACAAAAAAATTTTGTCTTGATATGCTTGAAATTGGTGATGTACAGTTCCAAAATGGAAGCTTGACAAGTCTGTTTTAGAAATTCAGCATGATAATAGTTAAATAAATAATGCTTAAAACAGAAGAATCTAAATCGTTCTTTATCCAAATACCTGAACCAGTCTGTGATTGAACGAGTACATCCCTGCCAGCAACAAGCAGTGGTATAGCCTGGTGCTGAACAGCTGTCATCTTTGAAAACCCTAACTTCTCTAAATTACTTTTCTGAAAATAGACAAGCATCTTATATAACATTATTTTCAAACATGCATGTAATTACCAATTTCTCAATTAACCGACCAACTTCTAATTTCACATGATTTCCAATCAGCGATGAGAGTCTGAATGACCATTAGACTTAAAGTGACATTATGCCCATCCAGGGGTATATAGTAGTGAGTGAACGGGTGAAGATCAAAATATGTTTTCATTTTGCCATAATCCCTTTTAATTTAATAATTAAGTTCACATAAACAATAGATAACACACAAATCCAAATGAAATATCTGTAAATATCCGTTAGAATTTACGTATAACGCTTAGTTTATAAAAAGAGTGGGTCAGTCTTTTTAAATTTTAGGCAGATTTATAATTTTATCCTTAACATTTTCCAATATCAACTGTTGGTCAAACACCATTTTGACAGTCAATCTTTTGAAATATAAAGTCAATTCAGCTCAACTTGACTATGAAAATATGAGCATGTCACTTTAATGCCCGAAATCTATTGTCACAGAGAAATTAACGATCAGTAAGGATGGCACAAGTCACCCATGTATTATAAATCTCATGCTCTCCCTCGTAGCCTGCTCTTAACCAAGGAAATCATCTATTAAACCTTTTCACTAAATATATATATATATACATGTATGTTGATTACCAGGCATTTTATTGTATCTTATATCTGAACTATTCTCATCTTTGAGTAAAATACTTTTATTGCAGAAATTTTTTGAAAATCTATAAACTGTTTACTTAAAATGTCTTATCTAAATAAAAGAACATATACCTATGTATGGGAATCTGTGTTCCTTATTACGGGTCAAGCTTGTCTTTTCTTAAAAAAACCTGCCACATTTTTTAAGCAATCTTTCTACAACATTGTATAATTATAGTATATACATGTATATGAGTTTTTTTTGTAGTACAGTTAAAATAATAGTTTGTATCATACCATATATGGGTGCAAAGGTGTTTCCTGAAAACTGTCTGATGAAAATAAATATTCTCGAACCTGGACGACATGATCACTGAAAATAATGAATAAATTTTGGTTAATTTTGCGTAAAGGGTACACATCTAACTAGTAATGCAACATCCTAGACTTGTTTCCGAGGGATCACTTTGTTTCCAGATTTTTTGTTTTATTGGATTTAAGCCACTTCAATTCTGTAAATGTCATTATGTTGACATTGAAACATTAGTAGGTGGAGGAAGACCTCAGGCTTCTTCTTTCATTTCTTATGGCAACAGAAGGCACCCGAGTAGAACAACAGACATTTCATAAGCTAGCTCAATAGCTTCCTCGGGTGACTTAACTCCAACCCACAGCAATAAAGGGTAAGCACGTTGAAGAAGGCAACCTTTACCACTCAGCTTTGAATGCTTCACAATATAAAGAAGTTGAACTGTATACCATAATTATAAAGTTCAAAGACTGTAAAATCATGTATATTCTAACCATGCATGAGTTCATATCATGCGTGATTTCATATAAGGCCTGATTTTGAACAAAAATTGTCCTTTAAGCACATGTGAATCATGAAAAATAACAGAATAAAATGCTCAGTGACAAAATATTCAGGTGCTATTTTTCTAAAAGGGTTTATTAATTATTTCCCTCATGCGCTAACCACTTTTACAATTATTTATTTTTCAATTATGATAGTTATCTTTGTATGATTTGTAAACAAGATACAAATATACAGACAGCCAAATAAATGAATAAGAATCCTGTAATAAAACATCTAGAAAACCTGGTCACCTATGTAGTTCCGGCACATCTGGATTATGTGAAAATAAGGATGATATGACAGGTCCGGACTTCTTCTGTTTGTCTGGTCTCTGACCTGTATCACCGCTGATAGCCTTCTCACTTTTATTTTCCTCATCAACAACCTATCATTACAAAACCATAATATCAATAAATACAAGCCATTACAAGACGTTTCAAAATTTTGATTATAATTTTCGGTAAGTTTGTTTGATTTGGTTTTAAATCACACCGGCACAGGATACAAGTAGCAAGGTTCCAGCTTTACTGTTGGAGAAAGACCTCAAATGCCCTTCCATGCATTATTTTAGGCATGTACAACACCCGAGTAGAACTACTGACATTCCTTAAGCTAGCTGGATAGCTTCCTCACATGAAAGTCTCCAAAGTCCCAATTGGGATTCAAACCTGTAGCGGTAAGGGGCAAGTGGTGTGAAGTCAACGAACTTAACCACTCGGTCTGATACAGACGTCCAATTTTTGGGTAAGAGAATATTCTATAAAGTTTCTGAAAACCTTTAAATAATGTATTTCCATTGGATACCATATATGGCATCAGTTACCTAATTAACTATTTTCTGAACTTTGTAATAGTAAAAAGAATTTTTTCATAAATTTCGAGCCTGCTGTCAGTAACTATTTCTACCAATAGGACCAGTGCCGACAAAGATTTAGCCAGCACATTTGTCTGCACTGTTCGCTATTCTGTTTAGCATATACTTTTAAAATTTTCAGTCAACTTGATGAATGGCTTTGTCCAGATTGAAACATTGACATGTCCATTTTGGAAATTTAGCAAGGTAAAGGTTAAGAAAGAGAAAGTTTTAACAAGCCTTTAAGCTGCCATATATTTTGAAAAATTCAAATCAACTGACAAAAATATCAGTAGGAAAAATTAAACAGTATTTATTAGTCATGTCACATTTCCAATTTTTTAAGTTTTGTTCCATTTTATTTTTTTTAATTATAAAAGTTATTAGAAAGTTTTTAACAAGCCTTCAAGCTGCCATCTATTTCAGCTCATATATATATACTTTGAAAAAATTCACATCAATTGATAAATTGATGAGCAGGAGAAATTTAAAACGAAACAGTATTTTTAAGCAATAGCATATCTTAAACAAAAAAGTTTTGTTAAATTTTTTTTTTTTTTTAATACTATAAACTATTACTGTCCTTTTACCTTGCCATGATAGTTTTCATGTGAGACATGCTCTTCTGTAAGTGTCAGTCCAGCCTCATTGTTCTTTGTCTTCAACTGTTTCAAAGATCTTCTAGCTTTGATTCTTTGACCCTTTAAATAAAACAAATTTTAAAGCTTTAAATTATATAACAATGTGGCAATGTCGATAAAAAGTACTGATTATTTGACATACATGTACATTTATGCATTAGTAATTTGTGCATTGTAGCCCTGCAAGAGACAGTGGGGATTTTCAATTTCAAGCCACTGTGGATCCCTTCACTACATGTCACTGACAAATCAGATGGTATTAAAAATCAAGAAGTGGCTAGTGGCCCATACTGCTGGCCAAATGTTCTCCATATACAGCTAACCTATCAGGCCTTTTCTTAGCAATTATGAGAAAAAGTACATTACCCAATTGAGAAAATTTTGTCTCGTAAAATTGCTTAATTGGGAAAAACATTTGCATGGTGTATATCCATATCAGTACCCTCATTGCAAAATCTACTCAAACGGCACCCTCTTTGCACATGCACAGGCCATTCTCTGCTAAAAACAAACCAATCCAAAGAAAATTAATTGTTACGAGGAAAGGACATATATGTCATGTGGTATAGTAGTACTGTAAAGGCTGTCTTAGTGACCCCTTATATATAGCGACGTTCTGTCTTTAGTGACCCATAAAATAATAGGTTGCACCGAACAATGTTTAATTTATATATAAATGGTCTGTATGTAGCGACTCCCTGTCTAGTCAGTACAACGACCATGATTTAGCGTCTCCCGTTACGGTATAAAAGCTGTGCAAAGCAACTTTTGCAAAAGTAAATCGGATGGGGTTACCAAACAAGAGGCCATGATGGCCCTGAGGTCGCTCACCTGTATATAGGCCCCCCAACCCCCACCCCCCCCCCCCCCCAACGTTGCAGAGCCAATTTAACCCAAGGGCTTTTATTTGCACAAACTTGGTAGACACCCATAAGAAGATGTTTCATGCTAAACATTTAAGCTCTAGCTCATTGGGCTTTTTAAAAGAAGATTTTTTTTAAGTTTTTACTATACACATATAGTTAAAAACAATGACACCACTGGGGCCGGGCCAGTTTTGACCCCAGGGCTTTTATTTGAACAAACTTTGTAGACACTTACTAGAAGATGTTTCATGCTTAATATCTAAACTCTAGCTATTTGGGTTTTTTCAAAGAAGATTTAAAGTTTTTGCTAAACACATATAAAGAAAATGAATGACCCCCGGGGCGGGGCCAATTTTGACCCCTGGGCTTGTATTTGAACAAACTTGGTAGACACCTATTAGAACATGTTTGATGCTCAATATCTTAGCCATAGCTCTTTGAGTTCTTTAAAAGAAGATTTTTTAAGTTTTTACTATATGCATATAGGGAAAATCAATGACCCCCCGGGGCGGGGCCAATTTTGACCCCAGGGCTTTTATTTGAACAAACTTGGTAGACACCCATTAGAACATGTTTCATGCTAAATATCTTAGCTGTAGCTCTTTGGGTTCTTTAAAAGAAGATTTTTTAAGTTTTTACTATATGCATATAGGGAAAATCAATGACCCCCTGGGGCGGGGCCAATTTTGACCCAAGGGCTTTTATTTGAACAAACTTGGTAGACACTCACTAGAAGATGTTTCTTGCCAAATATCTAAGCTCTAGCTCTTTGAGTTCTTTAAAAGAAGATTTTTTAAGTTTTTACTATATGCATATAGGGAAAATCAATGACCCCCGGGGCGGGGCCAATTTTCACCCCAGGGCTTTTATTTGAACAAACTTGGTAGACACCCATTAGAACATGTTTCATGCTAAATATTTTAGCTCTAGCTCTTTGGGTTCTTTAAAAGAAGATTTTTTAAGTTTTTACTATATGCATATAGGGAAAATCAATGACCCCCCGGGGCGGGGCCAATTTTGACCCCAGGGCTTTTATTTGAACAAACTTGGTAGACACTCACTAGATTATGTTTCATGCCAAATATCTAAGCTCTAGCTCTTATGGTTTTTAAAAGAAGATACTTAAAGTTTTTTCTTTCGGTTGCCATGGCAACCAGAGTTTTGCATGGAATTAAATTCTTTGAACAATTTTTAAAGGTGACCACCAAAGGAACATTCCTGTGAAGTTTGGATGAAATTGGCTTAGTGGTTTATGAGGAGATGTCATTTAAAGTAAAAGTTTACGGACGGACGACGGACGGACGGACGCCAGACGGACGGACGCCGGACGAAAAGCGATCACAAAAGCTCACACTGTCACTTTGTGACAGGTGAGCTAAAAATTAAGGTTTTTAAGAAATTAAAATTAAATTTCAAATCTAGTGGTCCGGCTTACCTCCTGTTAAAAAAGTTAGTGTCGAGGCCTGGTAGTCAAACATATTAGATGAATACATTATCATACATGTATATAATTTTTTTTATAATTTTTCGTATGATGTTTGGCAAGTCCAACTTATTGTACTGCGCAACGAGATACTGTGCTTTTTTGCATCTGTCAATATCTTGCCTCTAGCGAGATTCTCACCCAAAATTAAACTATCTCAGAGTCTAGCTTAAATTGGCAAGCCAATATATTTTGACTACATGTTCGGCCATTTACATTCCAATATCTTGTGAAGTTGTCAGATATATCATGACAAGTTATCAGATAAATCTATCAGAAATAAGTTGAACTTTAATTAAAGAGTTTTCGTGAGCAGATGTAAATTCTGACTGTTCGAATTGATCAAGATCAGACAGGGTGACAATATAGTCCTATAACATAAGACGTTTCCGTTAGTACTACGTACACTCCAACGTCTTATCGACTTCTTCATAAGTTCCTTTAGCAAAACCCGCCCACATGTATACAGGTAAAATGGCCGAATGTTTATGGCGGTGAAAGAGGTGTAAATTGTATTGGATTGGATTTATTTACATTCGAAGGTGAGTCATTTATTTTTTTTGCTGCACATTGATGCAAAGATGTTTAAATTTACTGTCTGCATATCTTTTGACTCAAAATATTGTTTTTGTAGTAAATTACGACGGTTTATATAGCGCTTCAAAATCGCTGCGCGTGTTGCTAAAGGAACTTATTCAAGAAGTTGATAAGACGTTGGAGTGTACGTAGTCTGAACAGAAACGTCTTATGTTGTAGGACTAGGTGACAATAATGTTCATGGGAAGCTGTTCCAAAAGTTAGTCCAACTACTTGTACTGCGCAATGAAATATTGTGTTATTTTTGTGTCTGGGCAATATCTCATCTCTAAAAGCGAGATTCTGACCCAGCACAAAAATACATGAAATACATGTATCTCATAATCAAACTTTGGCATGGCAATATATTTTGACAATTTCCAAAGTGTGATACAGTGTACAGTGGGGAAAAAACGAGAACTTATGGTAGTCTGATGTTACTTGTATTTTCCTAAGAGATATACCCTATTCACATCGTGCACGTACCTATGGGATTGACAATCAAATTTATGGTTCTCACCGACAGTGTTCATTTTATTAGTTCTTTTTCATAAAAGATAAAATATGATGAATTATATTACCCGGTTTCCACTTATACGCGTTTTTGCACCGAACTGTGTTCCTTTGCGCGACACATTTATGTTTAAACTGATCCCTGTGTCCAAATCGTCAGACATAATGCACTGTCAAAGTTTAACTATTAATTGAACAAATTTTCTTTACATCAACATGTGGTTTCAGTGTTGTGGTGCGAATCTTCGTACTCAAGTATGTTCTGATCCCCTCGGCTAATATCGCTCCGATATCGGTTACTCACTACTAAATGTTTTCCTTCTTCTATAACAACAAGTAGAGATTTTGATGCTAAAGCATCAAGTCGCCGGATAGAAATATGATTGTATTATCATAACTAAAAGAAAATATCAGTTTAATGGTTCGAGTATAAAGAAAATAGGAACAATAAGTTGAGTAATGTTTATTCATAAACACGTTTACATGTACTTGCCACAATTATATCTTTCATGCTATAAACTTTGTAATAGAGTTTTATGCAATAAATTTATGTTATACTCAACATAACTAATTCCGCGTCATCATTTATCTCACGGTAATGGCATATTTTCATGTGACCATTGTTATAATTGGTCAGAATTGACATATTTTATTCAAACACCTTAACAACAAAGTTTTTGTGCAAAATAATTTAAATCTATAGATTTTTACGTTAAACTGAAAAACATTTTACAAACTTCTGCAAAAAACAACAATAGTCCATTAAATTTGTGCATACGTCTGAAACAATCATTATTTTCTAAATGTTCTTGTTTGTTGAAAAAATAAATTTTGAGTTACAATGTAAAAATACTTTTAATATTTAAAATTATGCAAAATAACTTAAAGAAATTTTAACTGAAACATGAAAAAACTGAAATAAAACACCATTACCGCGAGGTAAATGATGACGTACTGTTTTCAAAATGGCCGACACACGGTTTACCTCTGACAAAATAAAACTAATTTTGATTGAATATATTGTTGTTTCCTTGTGTCATATAACAGAAAAATGACTTAATGATACAGTTTATGACAGTTTTTGTAGTGTAAGTTTATTGTTTGTGTTCTTTACTGTTTTAAAGTGTTAAGTACCGTGAACTAAGAGGAGCACAGTATATGTTATAATAAAAGATCATAGATCTATTTGAAGCAAACTTGCATAGCAATTTTGTCAAAAAACTGTTATCATTATTAGATAGGCAAGTATTGTTTGGCAATATTTACCCGAGACTTTCGGGAGCTGTTTCGTTAGCTTACATAACTTATTATGATTAATGTTAACGATTTTATTGTAAGTATAATTACATGTATAATTATATCAATTAATACTGCTCGGTGGCCTTGTGGTAAGTATGAGGAAGTTGTTACATACGATATAGTTAACGTTTAATTGCCTTTCAGTGCGATTGGCTATCAACACAAAGATTGTTTATTAGTTTTCTCTGTGTATCCAATACGATTCTGGCCCCTACTTGTCATACAAAATTACTCTGATTTGCACTTTAACCAGCTGCCAACAATTCACAAGTTACCTGTATGTCAGTCTTATCAGCCATCTGTTACTATTAATAGATTTTATAACAGTAACATATTGCGTGTAGTCACGTGATTCTGGGAGAAGCTGTTTATAATAAATAAGATAAAAAAATAGAATAGGTCTCATAACATACAAACAACCAGATAATTTAAAAGTGTCATTTCAAATATCATGCGTGATTTATTTATCATAAAATAGCAACGCTTGACACTTTGAAAAAAGGAAAAACATCCCTAAATTCAATGACTGATCCACATGGATACGTCATTAATTCATTTCATAAAAATTGTAAAGTTGCTTTTTACGATGTCAATATTTGAATATTTCATTTCATTGAGCAACATTATTGTATGTTTGAATTTTTGAGATTACTGAAAACAATTGTAGTCTTTAATTGTTCAGTAATTGTTATGCTTTTATTTTTAGATTTTAATGCCTTCTCCTACCATAGGTATAATATTAAACTGTTACAAATATAGTCGCCGGTTTCTACCGGCGACTAATCAGAGCACATTTATCGAAAGTTCCAAGTTTTTAATGAAAAAAATATATAATCATATCGAAGAAACATATTCAAAGTTTACTTCACACAATGAATTAGTGCAAACGACTATGCAACCTTATGGAAAATTCCTAAAGTGTTTAATAGATGCCAGCACTATTATAAGTGTTGAGAATTGAGTACCGCTCAAGCCGGTGCTAGGGACGTGAGGCATGTTGCACTTATTCATTATCCCTCATGTACAGACTCAATCAAACCTAGTCTGCAATTTTCATGTAATTTTGTTGTGATTAATGCTTCCGAGGGATCACTTTGTTTCCAGATTTTATACTGCAAAACAGCAGATGTCAAGTGCTGTGTGGCAGCTGAAAAAGTTGCCCTGTACTTTACTTCAGTGTTGTTATATTTTGCTGTTCCTTCGGGATCATTGATGCCAGCACTATTAAGTGTTAAGAATTGAGTGCCGCTCAAGCCGGTGCTAGGGGACGTGAGGGATGTTGCACTTATTCATAATCCCTCATGTACAGACTCAATCAATTAAACCGAGTCTGGTTTTTCATGTAATTTTGTTGTGATTAATGCTTCCAAGGGATCACATTGTTTCCAGATTTTTACAATAAGACACCAACTTCCTATTTCCAACTTGCTATTTTTTTTCTTAAGCATTGACAATTGAAGTAAGAAATGTCATTTTAAATACCTTTCAATGGAACTGGCCAAAATGTTATGAAATCATACAACTAGAAAGTATATTTAATTCAAAATGGCTGCTGCAACAGTCTGAAGGCTTACGCATTTTCGTAAAAAATACACCATTTTCCGGAAACCACCGTCGCCTACCCGTTTGACCGATCTCAATGCAAAATCGCTGCTGCAACAGTCCGACGACAAATTTTTACAGGGATGTATAAACCATATTGTGCTGACCAAAGAAATAAGGTCTCAGGAGGCCCGCAAGGCATACATGTTCCATTTCACGTCCTGAATACGTATACAGCCGACGTATTTTGGTATAAAATAATTAAAAAAATCATAGAAGATATGGAATTAGTGCAGGTTCAATACTGGATTTATTGAACGAGTTGAATAAAATTATAATATGCGAGCCTCTGGCGGGCATTATATCATTTTATTTAAAGATCGAATTCAATAAAATTAGTAATGAGCCGACACGAATATGATAATCAATTTATCGCATATATAAAATAAAGGCTGTTTAAAGTGAAAATCTATCATTTTTATTGACGCGCAACGCTTACATTAAATGATTTAGCGCCTCTTAAACAAATGACGTCATGTAAAAATATATGCACGGCCAAGCAATACCATTTTATGGAGTCACAAACGCAGCAGGGGTATGTGATATTTTAACATTATCCGGAAACTACTGTCATCTACCAGTTTGTCCGATCTCAATGCAAAATGGGTCATTTTTCGATGTTGAGAATTGACCCTGCCAGCAATTTAACATCAAACGTTGATCAAAAAAATGTTGAGAATTGACCAATCGTTAAGTTTTGATAAAAATAAGGTATTTTTGATGGTTAGATACATTTTTATAAAAATAGTAACGCTTGAAAAAAAAAATCTCACAGGCGTCATAAAAAGGATTTCACGTGCAAAATAAAGCTGAGCGTCTGCTACATCAAGCTCCCTCTATCTTTTCTGTACTGTTCAGGGGAAGTAACCGTGACTGGTAGTTTGCTGATACACCACAAACTTTCCCAGCGGCTACTTCCCATGATCAACTGAAACAGAACTGTAACACGTGCGCACGGCCAAAATTTAAATGTACCCATGTGACCAGTACCAAGGCCAAGTTCAACCGTCTATAGTCTTCTACGTTCGTTATTCATTCATTACATATTTTGAAAATTTCCCAATAAATGATATAAATGATTAATGGTTTTGTCTTGGTTGAATGATATGAGATATTAAGCGGGGTATTGGGGAAATTTATCATAATATTTGTGTTCAAGAAACTTATGTACATGCCAGAGCAGAGGTACAGTGCGAATGACCGTAGAAAGGATTTCATAATCAATCACAACGAAAGTGACCTGCGCCGTCCGGGAATCGAACCCGGGTCGCCCGATTCACAGTCCAACGCTCTACCTGAGATAATCGGACGGCTAAAAAGTGGTACATGATGATGAAGTTAAAGCTTAATGAGGATCCATCCGCCTTTTCGGGCACAAAATGCAGCTTGCGCTGTCGAGTACGGACCCCGGACATGTCACCAGTCATGTCCTTAAAGAGTTAATTTTGAAGCACAAAGTGGTGATAATTTACCTCCATGCAATTTCCACGGAGTATTAGCCAAATATATGAATTTCGAGCCAAAAGTAGGTCACTGTACGGCGGTCAATGAGAACCTAAATGTACATTTTGTACAGTAACCTGTGACAATAGGAAAGGTGGTACACCATACTAAGTGAAATTATATATATGTACATAATAATCATTATGCAAATAAAACAATTTTCAAACATCGAAGAATATGTAAAATATGCACAGCAAATTTGTGTGCATATTATATGTAATCATTAAAATATATGCAATCATGTTTTTATTGTAAAATTTGACTTAAACTTTATAGAAAATAAAAATTTTATTACCTCCCTTTATTTACATGTAATGTTAAATTCGGTAATATCTTTATGAATATTTATGAATAATGCTTTTTGGAACCTATAACATTGATAAATCTTAATTTGAGCATCATATTTATGATTTAAAACCATAAAAAATTGTGTTACAAGATCTTTAAATTGTAAACAAATATTATCTTTATATTATGAAGTTAATATCAAATTTACATGGTTTAATGACAGTATAATAGATTAAGGTGAGCAATAAGATAACCCAAATTGTAATCAAGTATTATTTCAAATGTATTTATTTTTATATATCATTTATTTTAATGTCATACTTGTTTAAAAGCCATTAAAGAAACTATGTAGACTGTATGTACATATGAAGATATCGTAAAGAATAGTCTATAACTAATAACTTTAAAGGAGCCTCACTGACGTTGTTTGAATTGACGGGACTGGTACTGGTGTACCCTTTGATTGTCTGGACACATTCATTTATGCGCAAAATTTCAGATTATAGATCATTTGCTTATTTATTTGTCTCAAAATATTTTTTTATGAAGCAAAATGACCTCACAGTGAAAAGAATTTAAACGCTTTAAGAATCTCTCAAAAATCGATTTTTAAAAAATTGTGATAATCTTTTGTATGATCTATTTCTGTTTTAAGTGTCCGATACATCAACTTAAGAATCACAAATTTAAACAAATCTTCTTTTAAAATGTATGCTTTATCGGTGCTAGGGCATGTGCACGGTAGCTTGCACTTTCCAGAACCGTCCACAAACCATGCAAACAGGTTCAATCAAACAGAGTCTGCAATTTTTTTTCAATTTTGATGTTTTTGGCGTTCTTTTGTGATTTTGGACCTCAGTGGGCTCCTTTAAAGATTGTTCAGCTCACTGTTTTATTAACAGTATCGAAAGATTCCTAAACTGGAGAAGCCTCATTATAATCATCATACGTCCTAAAAATAATTATTTCAATAACTGAAATATAACTTATAATCTATTTCATTATTTCTGATAGTTTGATTTCTCAAATATTAATTAGTTGTTTCAATTTAGACACCTGTACCCTTTTTGCCAATGAAATTATTGCGCATTAATTAAAGCTCACCTGACCTAACATGTGATCTACATGTATAACATGTGACCCATTTAGGAAACCCTAAAGTGTAAATATACTTTCGGTTTTACTTTCCGCCTTCTTATTCAAAACAATCAGATATGGGACAAACTGTTTTATTTGGAAAAGGATGTTATTTCAGATTGATCCATGTTTAGCTGTTTAAAGATCCTGTGACTCAATGTTTTATGGTTTTATATAATAAATATGATGCCCAAATGATTTATTAATAATGCATTATTTGTAAAGATATTATGCGATGTTATTAGAAATTTAAGTCAATTTTTTCAATAAGAAATGAATGCATATATTTTTACACTTATAATGCATATAGATATTTAATTGCAGTTCATATTCAACATATTCTTGGATGTTTGGAAATTGTTTAGAAGAATAATTATATACATATATAAAATTCCACTTAAGCGTTGTTACATCCTAATTACAACATACAGGATCTTTAATCAATGCACTTTTTTCAATTTGTTGATAGTGAAATTTTAACATTCGACTAGTGTTCAGTAATACAACTACGCCCTTGTTCTGGCCAGGTATTTTATTTTGTAAGACTGTCTTGAGACCAGTTTTATACGTGCCATATATTGCCATACATTGCCAAGGAATAAACATACACTGTATGTTTTTTTCAAAGAATTTTATTACATACACTGTATATCAAAATATAGAACAGAACAAATATTTTATTTGACTTAAGCTGACAAGCTCATCGTCGTTAAACAATGAAAAGAAAACATACATGTATATACATTTTGGTATGACATGGAAGAAAATACATATAATAAATAAATTATCATTTCCTTAACACATATATCGCGAGAATGTAACAAAGGAAAATATATAAATGTATACACATAAATTACATGAAAAAAAATAAACAAAAAAGGAATGAATACAGATTGAAAACGTTTATATACAATAGTGAATCACTGAATTTGAAAGCCTTAAAACAATACGGAGCCATATTTTTAAATCTTCTTATTCTTGCTTTGCATTAATGGGATATACTTAACAATATTTCTGTGGGTATAATAATACCTGGGTATATAAAGTATTCTTAACTTCTTAATATAGACACTGTATGTATGTCTAAAATCGAAAGGAAAAGTGTGAGCATTTGGGGGAAAAACATGACCTATTCCTAAATAATCATGTGAGAAATAAAATGATATAATTTTGACTGGTGTTCTATTAATTTTTAAAAGACAAATGAACTCTAATTTTCTTGAAGACACTAGACAGTGTCCTATATTACGTCGCACTTTATATTTGTACTGTTAAGGGGAAGTAACTTCTGTTGGATTGTGTCGTCGAAACATCCACTAATTAATGTGTGACCCAAAATTGGCTTTAACTAAAAGGAATAGTCTACACATACACGTGCTAGTAAATTCAGTTAAATTTATTTAATTAGAACTAGCATTGCTTTCCCAAAATATCAATAGAACACGATAACCATTTAGTAAATATGAAATAGCGTAATTATATAAATAGAACAAATTTAACACATAATAATATTTTTGATAACTGAACAGGGTTCTAATGTGATGTCCTTTCTTATAGATTTAATTTCTATGCAACGATAAAATCATTTGGCCGTGTGATAATTAAATTGTAATAGATGTAGCATACCCCATTTAAATCTGTACTTCAGTACTTTGATAACAGATTATCTATAACTTGATTTCATATGTGGTTATTTTATACGTAATTTATTAATAGGTCACGTAAAATTTATCTGGAGTTTCACCCTATTTGAGGAAATAAATACATCTGAAATTCGTGAAAACTGAACATTTTTATGCCGCTTCGGTGTCTTAAACATTAAGTTTATACGAATATGACAAAGGCTAAACGAAAAATTGCTAGTTTATAAAACGACTGTGTATACATGAGTTATTGCTATATAGTAAACAAACATAGGTCATGAATTAAACAGTGGTTAAAGTTAAACATGGATAAAAAAAATCAGATGATAAATTCTTAGGGACCTTTTAATACCATGACAATTTTTAATTAGTGCTAACATGTTGTAAAATAAATGGTATCTCTAAATACGAGTTGATCTATTTAAGTACATATAATGTAAATGATAAAAAAAACATGGGAAACAACTTATCTGAGGAAATAGTACATGAACAGATGCCAAATGCTGAAAATAATATAAACATATATGTAGAAAGATACTTAAAGAGTGTATATGAAAGAGAGTGTGTCTTAAATATAAACAAACGAGAAATCAAGTTCATAAGGAGAGGGATAGAATCTCTCGTAAAGGAAATAATCGGCAGCGTTTTACATGATGATTTCGTAGTTGATAAAATAAATGAATTAAAAAGACAGGTTAAAAATAGGGGTGGAAAGTTTAGTTATTGTTCTAAAGATATCATAGGCGTTGGCAGCATTTATGAGCAAACCAAGAACTGTTTTCCAAATGAATTTGACTTTGTTTTTCTCCTTGGTTGCGTGCAAGGGATAAGTAGAACTTCAACGAACACGGACTTTGGTGCAATAGGACATTATTTTAGACAGACAGTGGACTCAGTAGCAAATCACTTAACGAATAAAGGGACTAATGACTTTTCTCATATAGAGGATGATACTGGTAGACAACTTTATTTCATCTCAAAACATCCGTCAAGAGGGCCATCAATATGTCTAAAATTTCAGTATGTGAGCTGGAAATCAAGAACTATAAAAGTAGATCTTGTGGCAGCTATTAAAATTTTACCAAAATCTTTCATTCAAGATTTGTCTGCTGTTTGTGATCTGAAACCTTTTTGCAACGAAATAATTAAAACAGGGTCATATTTATTGGTGTACCCAAGGAGAATTACATTCACTGAAAGCGAGTTATTTTTCATGAAGAATACTTTATCATGTAAACACAGGATGGTTTACCAAATATTAAAATTTATAATAAATGGTCACGACGAAAATGAAAATGTTCAACATTTTCTATTTTCTCAGAGAAAAAAACATTATTCTTCATATATGATAAAGACGATGATGATTTATCACCATTATGAGTGCAGTTATCTCAGTACATCAAATATCGGACCTTGTGTAATACAAGTACTTCAGAGACTTAGTGACTACAATACCACAGAAGATTTTCCAAAACTAGCTGAAAAAATCTCGAAATTAAGTTACAAGCTTTGCCTGAAAAAATCACTGAGACCTCTTATTGTGTGCTTACAAAGAGCTGCAAAACATGAAGAGTTCTCGAAAACTGAAAAAGAACTGGAAGACCGTATACCCGTCTTGAAACGTCTCCGAAGAACAGTACCTGTCATAGACCTATCTGCGTCACATTTTAGGAGATAATTATAGAAAGTGGAACAGATTGAATACACTTAGTCCATTGCATAACCGCCTCCTAGGTCGAGGGGTAAGAGTCGATGACTTCTAATACAGATACCTCTCTGGCGTGGGTTCGATCCCCGGGAGATGCTTTGGTAGTTTAGGGCGGAGGAAGGTAGACTAGTACTGATGTAACTCTCCAGGAAAAATGGTTAGGAAACTACTGAAATACTGTTGGGATTTGGCGTAAAATGGAACAAACAAGGCATGCAGATCATGTGCGCACTGGAATGATTACGTACACCGTAACAGAATTGTGATCATACTGAACATGATTTAATATATAATAGTATTAAAGTAAAATGAATAAATAAAATTGCTGTATGTGGCTATAATGAACTTTTGAACTTAGATTTCCAATAAAATATAGATTAAAGACAAAAATTAACCCATAAAAAATACATGTATATGGACGGGAATCTTTTGTGTTGTTTAATATTCTAACATGCTTATTCTTATTCTTTTATGATAATTTGTAAGCAAAAATGCATATTATTATGTCACGTACTTATTTTTATGACATTTTAAATTAAATATATATACATATGTCATTATTAAAAGTCATGTCACGTGATTGTGTGTTATCTCATATTAAAACTCTACCTATTCATTGTTTATCATTGTTTAAATACCTTTATATTACCATATGTGATCTGAAGTGGTTTATTATTTATTGCGTTGTACTTTCATTAAATTTGTCTATTTTTTCTGTGAACCACGAAATATTATTTCTTAATTAAGATTAAGCGGTTCAATGCATTTTCATTTGCGATTTTTAGAAATATGCCGAATAAATAGACTGCCATTTCTACATGAAATGTACGAAAGTGGATATGTATGTCATTTTATAAACGCATTAAAAATATTTTCACACTAAACTTACACGAGATACATGTATATTTGAATTGTATACTAAATGTCATTAGAGGTCAGACTACTACATTGATTTTCCTATAGACTTACAATATAAGGATTGACCACTAAACCAACCTTAAAATTAAGTATTCATGTTAAAGATAAGTAATTTGTCCAGATAAATGACATCCCTAGCAAGTTAAAATGAACTTGTTATACATGTATAGTGTTGACCAAAGTTTTTTCGCAAAACGTCCCCAAAGATGATTATCCCCCTTTTCAATGTAATTTTCTGCTGATCACAGGATTGACATATAATTTTTTGTAAAATGCAAAAATCCAAATGAAAAACTATCATCGACACTTATGAAACAGTTCATTTGCATAAGAGAAAAGAATGCAACGTTAATTTCTTAAATAATTTTCATTTTTTAAACATTACATTTTTATCCAATCGCCAGATGTCCCATTGAATTGTACGGGTTTCCCTGCACTTTTGCAGCCAATCGCTTGCCATGTTACATACAAAAATCTGACCCCAATACTAATCGCATCTTCTCGGTTCTTTAAAGTTAAACAATAGCCGAGATGTTCCGATTGTCCCAAATACCCCAACTGACATTAAAGCAGCATGCCTCCAAATTCATGCTTATTTTTAAGAAAAGTTTGAAAATGTATTAAGAAGTAAAATATTGTAAAGTGAACAGAGAAAGTAATTTACACATTGCAATCGGCACTTACAATCCACATTAATTACAAAAAAAGAGGTCAAAATATACAAAAATACCTCATCTGCGTTAGTAACGCAGTAGAATTATAGTGATTGATACTGCAAAAGAAGTCATTAATCGCACATAACATGTAAATAATTAATTAGATATTGAATGTGTTTACTTTTCTTAAGATCTTAATACATTTTTCTAAAGATTGAATTTCTTGAAATATTTTGGCTCATCTGGAGGCATGCAGCTATAAGCGAAAAGAAACTTTTTAGAATTAATTATCGCAGCGGCACGTTTGGTAGTCTGGTCTTGGGTGAAAAATTCAATTTACGTTTTTGTTGGTAGCAATATGTATAAGCAATGAAAATGTATATTTATGGTTCTCGATCTGGACGAGGCACTACTGCTGGAGCTTGGTTTGTAAAAGTTTAGACATTGAAAAAATGACATTTTTCAACAAGAATGTCAGAAATTATGTTTTATATCCGTTGCAAATCTAGTTAATACAAATTAACTTTTTTAGATTTTTTTTAAAAATCTAGGTCTAACAGAAGCGCCACAAGGTTTCAGAGGGAAATCACGATCCATACAAACATACATGTATATATTATTGCCTTAATCTACATTGTACGTTCATTCTAATACGCAATTATATACATGTACTTGCTCAATATTCTAGGATATGTGTCAGATTAAGACATATGTGGAATGACCCAGAATTTGTTTGTAATTCATCAGTCGCGGGCATACTTCCTGATCGGGAAGCCTTGAAGAAAAATCCCCTTGTTTCCCGATCAGGAAGTATGTTTTCAAGTTTCATGTTGTTTATTTTTTTTTTTTCATTAACTTTATATCTGCGTATATAAAGGAAGCAATTACCAGAGAAACTTTCAGGAATAAAAAATTGCAACGTTGTTAACACTACTGATTTCTACTAAAAATGATTCGGGCTAAGTATGATGGTGTCTGTTCAAGTGATGTAGAGATAAACTTTATGCAAGCTTCCGTCCATGTCCCCCTGTCATCGGCTTAATCAAACCTCGTCATTTAAATATAATGATGGTGTTTGATTTAGAAACATCCGCAGAAGTTTAGAAATTATATTCTATGGGTGATTAATAGATAATGCAATACAATTATTATGAAATAGGAATATGTCTTGTAGGTAAAATTGACAATGCTGCACGCTAGATTTGATTGTGCATGTTCATGGACGACTGCATTATAAGTAGTATTCAATATTTAAACATCAACATGGTGTTTAACTGAAACTTTTGTGCCATTCCACGAAAAGAGACATATTTGACTATGTAAAAATATGTGTGCCCAAATGAAAACAATGGGCTAAAGAGAATAAATGTTTTAAATAGTTTTAAAGCCTGCGTTCCACAGATAGGATGGATGTCAAAAACATAAGTTTAAAATACAGGCAAAATATCCTAATGATTATTAAACAGTAGGCAGTATTTGGAACAACGTACCCAACAAGATTAAAACAAGATCTGATATAGAGCTTAAAATGCCATCGGATAAAACCTCAATTTAACCTCATGCTGAAGTTTACTAATTACATTGCACTTTAGCAGCTATATTTACTTATATATATTTTGACACTTAAAAATCGGGAATCTTTAATATTTTAAATTATATATTTTAATTATAAATATTTTAATTATAAATGCATCCCTGAATAAATTATTATTTTATGTCTCAACGTACGCCTAATATCCTTTCAGATGTAATTATTCCATGTTTGTAATTACATGTATTCCATGTTTGGATATAAAATGATGAAAAAGGATAAGACCCGCTGCATATGCCTATATAGATGCGTCAAAATTTAATATTTTAAGTAAATTAAACTACAGAAAAAAACTCGCTTTATAAAAAACGTAAATTTGAAAGAATTCGTGTTTCATGTAATAAGTAATTTACATGATAATAAATTAATAAATTTGTGCAACTATGATGAATGACTTTGCAGTATTTATCACCATAATTCTCAGTACTGCAGCAGTACCTAGGGGATATACTTTTATTACAGATAAATAAAGTTCCATGCTAGATGCTAGATCTATTTTTGCTATTTTTTTTTTTTTTTTAGAAATTTACTTCTCTGGTTCACTTCACTATATTTTACTTACATTTTCAAATATTTCACGAAAATTAGCATGAATTTCGGGGCAAAATCGCGCCAACACAGTATAAGTCATATGGCGATTTTCCAGCTTAGGTTCCCCCATTTCATGCATGAACGTGCACCTGAGTAGAACCATGGACATTAATTTACGTTATCTGGATAGCTTCCTCACATGGGCTTTTTTATCATTTTATTCATTTATTTCATTATTGTTTTACTGCTTATAAATGTTTTCCATATAAATTAATCTTGAATACGCATATTCATTGGCGGACATTCATTAACACGATAAAATAGGGCGAGTGGATTTAGGGACGAAATCTGATAATCTCGCGAGACTATCATTTTGTCCGCCATGTTTGGTTACAAAGGACGCCAAATTAATGTAAACATGTGATGATTTCTAATGAATAGGCCGTGTTGTGTGTGCTATGGTTAGATTTAAAAATCAAGTATATAATGCAACGTTAAAAATAACTTTTTTGCCCCGATAAAATATAAAAATGCCATGCTCATGGCAAAAAGAGGATTATTTCTCCACGTTGATGTGCAACGACAAACGGTCGTTCACAGCTCTGGAAATGTTAGTGGACGATCTTCATGCTGATAAAGAAAGAACTGTCAGTACGTTTCTGTGTCACTCAGGGTCAGAAGATTTTCTGTGGGGTCTTGTTCGCTTACTTGGAAATGACACACCAAGGTAGTTAAATTTTGATTCCCATATTTACTATTCTTTCTGAACAGGTGCTTCTTCAAGATCTTTAATTGGGTAAAGACTAAAGTGAATTTGTAAACAGAAAAGACTCAATCATTGTACAATTTAAAATTTGTGACACAAAATGACATTGAGCTACCCCTCAAATGTTATTGTCCTTCTGCTGGCAACTATTCTTGTTTTTGTTTTTCTTTTACACTCACTTCACCTTTACACTCACTTCACCTTTTGGCCTTTTAAGTCTGACCAGGTTCCAGGGTGTCTGTTTACTTTTTACTGTTTCTTGAAGCATGAATGTGTAGGTGGCACGATAGCTCAGTTGGTTAGACCACTGGCTGTCACTCCTGAGGTTCCGGGTTCGATCCTGGGTTACACCCTTTGGATTTTTCAGAGACACTTTCAGTGTTTCCCACCTAACTAGAGGTGTACTGGTAAGAAATCCAGGTAATCCTCGCATGTATCAGTGCTATACACTTGGCATGTAAAAGAACCAAGGGGTCTTTTCAATAAGAGCCAGGGACTGGTTCCCTGGATTCCCTTGTACATGTATCTCATAGCTTTCTCTGAAGTGACTTAGTCTAGAGTCATGTCTAAGCCCCCGTGATGGTTTGACATTAATGAAAGATAGATAGATTGTAGGATGTTATTTCAGTTTTTACAGATAGAAGAGCCCTTCTCTAAACAATGAAATTTGCGAAATACAACATGTACACAGGTTTAAAGCCCAATATTAAAGGGGGTTAAAAACTAATTGAATGAAATTCAGGGTAAATTTGCATCATGATTTCTAAAGAATTTTCCTGTAAATAATAAAAAACCGGCCTGTACTGTGATTGTGTTTTTGTTTCATCTTGAAGGCAGCTGCTGATTTTTTTTCCATTAGTAACTGACAGGTTAAAGAATATCAGCCTACATCTAAGATTGAACTGTCCCACTGCAAAATTTAAAGGAAGTGGCTAGCCGTACGCCTAGCTAAAAGTTCTAGCCGTACGTGAGTCACGTACGTAACAACTAGCAAGGACACATTGTATTGGCTAGCCGTACGGCATTTTCAAAATTATATGGAAGTCGATAATGCATATGTTATTTTCTGAATTTAAGTGAGGATTTTAACCGTCTTCATATTGTTTACTTTTTGGAGATTAATCGCCTTGTTCAGTGTTGGCTACAGTAAAAAAAGTATGAATATCGATCTTTGTCATCTCAAGATGTTGAGAAAAAATAGCGTTTGGTTGCAGAGAAATTACATCAATTGAAAAAGTTTACAAAATTTTTATGATAATCCTCGTTTTGTTTCATTAAGTTTAATTTTCAACACCTTTAAAATGAAACAAAAAAAAAGAAAATTATTTTTGTTGGGCTCTGATAATTGCGTCAATTAACGACAGTACTGTATAGAAGTTTGTTAATATAAGGGAAGTTTGCATGTTCCGTAAAAACGCACTTTAAAATTCTATTGTCAGTCCCTGGGTAGGCTTGGGTAGGCTTTAGTAATAGCTAATTAATTGATTGTGCTTTTATGTTCGATATTTATCTACTGTATTTGAAAATTATACAATTATTTTTTCTTTTCACCGTTTTTTTTTTTTTTTTTTTCAATGTTAATTCTTTTTATTTATGCCACTTCGATCATTATTTATTCGATCCATGTGCTTAATTAACAAAATTCATCTTTCATACAAATAAAACAACAAATCATGAGGCACAAAATAACATGCATGTTCGACTTCCATATAATTTTGAAAATTGCTGATGGCTAGACAATACAGTGAGTCCTGGCTAGACGTACGTGACTCACATACGGCTAGAACTTTTGGCTAGCCGTACGGGCCCGTACGGTTAGCCACTTCCAAATTTAAAACTGATAGTCTGATACAATGTTTGTAAAATAGCATTGAATCATACTTACAAAAGCTAAGGATGTAACTATTATACAATTTAAACCCCTGATATCACATGTACATGTACAATAATCATGACACTTTAGGCTCATGGTTCTACAATGCAAATATATGTAGCATGGTATACATTATTGTTACCCAGGTCTTAACCTGAAAAATCATCAACTCTTATAATTTGCCTTTCCCTTAGATGATTATGCTAGTCTGAGCACTAGCTCTCAGTCTGTAATTGATTGCTAGCCAGTTCTTGACTTTATACCCCCAAATGACATAATAGAAGCATTGTCATTATGTTTTAAATATGCCATCATTGTAAACCTGAAAAATTCTCATGCACTGACCGCAATTTGATCCGAGACCTCTCAGTTACAGTTGCTGTAAGGTGTACACTCAACCATGTCTCTAAACTTTATTAAACTCACTTGCACAGAATGGTTTACATGTTTAATAAAATTGACACCTTGCTGTGAATTGTTCCAATGATATACCCATAAAAATAACTCACATTCATGATACATATGATAAGAATCCAGGATTTATACATGCAGTCTTCCCTTAGAACACTTTGAGTTACATGAGCTTCAATCACAGGAAGTTTGAAAAGTCCTAGTAAAGCAGTGTATTGATAAGTCTGTTGAAATTCCCAAAATTTTATGCTAGCTTGATAATTCCCTAAAAATATTGTAAAAAAATTCAACCAGCCAGCCCATAGCCTTCAGGTATACTGGTATTTTATTATTTTATATAAAAAGCAACAATATTTGTATGCTTGTTTTATGCTATCACCTAAGAATTGAATGTTTTAATTTAAATTAAGGATCATGGATTCCGTAAAATTTCCCAATTTTACAATGGTTACTATGCTGAAATTTTCCAAATAAAAAAGTATTTTATATTATAAGGCAGCTTGGAAAAACTAAATGTTAAAAAGAGATCAGGATTTGCTTGTAAATGTTGAATTATATTTAATAGCATCTTTTAATACCCAATATTTAATGCTGAATTATCTCTATTGGAATAATATGAGTCACCATGAAGAATGCCCATTTACAAAATATTCTCAAAATAGTTTATAATACAAAAGAACTGTCCAGAATAAGATTAATGTAGATCAACCTACAAAAACCTCTATTTAACATTTAAGTACTATGTGTACATCATGTGACTTATTATACAAATTAAAATAGACAAAACGGTTCTTAAGTAAATGTTTATTGAAATTTCATTAACATAATGTAGTTAATTAAAATTCAAAACATGAAGAAGCCATACTTGAAATTGAATTAAACAAATCAAAGTACTATGTAAATGTTTATACATTAAAGAACTAAGATGTATTATTTCAAACACATTAAATATACATTTATAAATTGTTCCTTTTATTGAAACCAATGAAAATTAAAGATATTAACACTAATGTGTTTTGTAATGCATTATTTTCATACACTGTTATCTATTTATAATACAATGTAAGTTATAATTCAAAAGCAAAGCATTTTTTTCCTATGAATTAATGTTAAGAAAAAGTTTGATAAATAAAGCATGCTTAGATAATGCAGCTTTATTTACATGAAATGTTAAATTTGGTAATATATTTATAAAAAAAAAAAACGTCAATTTTTTCTGAAGAAGACTAAACGTCAAAAGCTTAAGAAAAGCGTTTGTTTTTATTGAACTGATTATGTAATATATTTATAACTTACAAAATTGATAAATCTTAATTTGAGCATCATATTTATGATATAAAACCATAAAAAAATTGTGTTACAGGTTCTTTAAACATTGTATATAATTGGTGAATTTCAGAAACTTTAGGTGATTTATTCGTTCAAATAACCCAGTTGCTAGAGCCAAGATTCGATATATTGCTTGCTGTAAGATTACTTTGCATTAGAGTATTTGTATTTTCTTTTCCGAGGATAATGTAAATCCACAACGTTATGAACCCAGGAAAATGATCATTTTGATAAAACCACGAAATTTTATGCCCACGAATATACATGTGAGTGACAATTGGCTATACATGTAAGCTATTTACTGACAAATAAAATCAGGTTATGAGATATATACAACATAACTAAAAGATTAGTAAAAGCAGCTGTTGAAAAAGTAAGTAAGTTTGACAAGTAGATGCATTTAATAAAAAAAAAAAATAGTTTAACAATATACAATTAATAATTTCCTTGTATACAGCTGTATAGAATTGGATTTTTTTTACCGCATTTAATGTCTCAACAAAGCAATTTATTTTACAGTAAAAGTTTTAAAAAAAAATTGATAATTTATATAATCAAGGCTTAGATGTTTTTCATATTAATAATTAAAATAGTACATGCATATGTAACCTAAAGTTAAAGAAGGCAAAGATTTAACTTGTTGCTGAGAGGAATTGCTGTAAAGAGGTTAGATTTATTAGGGGTATGAACTTGGGAAGAACTGGTTCTGTTGTTTTAAAAAGGTAATTGCTTTACAGAGAACCACACTGCAGAAGTTGCACTGTATTTATTTGAGATATGATGGCCAGTTTTGCTAATATTGGTCTTTTAGATTGTTAACAATGGTTTTAAACAGATGATTTTGATTGGTAACTTGCCATTGGTTCCTTGACAGTAAGCATTTGATTTCAGTATGCTTAGTTGTAAGGGTCCGTGACATCGTAAGCATTCTGTTATCAGTCATCAGTAATATATTTGTTAATCCAGAAATTTATATCATTTTAATTGTTTATTTAGTAATTAGAAATTTAAACTTAAGAAGGGATAGCTCCTTCGATAAGAAAAAAATATCAAAACAGTTTAAGTTAAAGCATTGTTTAATTAAGGTGGATTGTGAAGAAATCTTAATTGAACAAGTCTTGAGTCGGTTTCTTGAAACTGATAGCTACTGGTGTCATAATTATGAAGAAACAGGATAGTGACCTGGTAGTGCTCGAACCCTTGATCCCTGGGTTGAGAGGCAAACATCTGAAGTCTGTTTTAGAAATTATCGTTCAGTAGATTGTGCAATGTTCAATCAAGAGTGTGCCATTGACCTCCTAAAATGACTGCTGGCGCAAAAACCAATTTAACCGTGAGCCTGACGGGTGCAGTCGCTTAGAAAATAGCCTTATAGTATTTAAGATACTTGACGTTTATCTTTATGCTGTATGCTCATTACTACTGTGGTAGTATTGATTTTTCAAGAGCAGTTATGATGATTCACCCCTGTATCATAAACCAGCTTTATATCATCAACAGCCTGATTTTGTTTCAAATTCTTCATTGAAGTGAAGTCTAACTGTCAATCTCAATAAATGTTATCTAATTTGAACAGAGTGGCTGGCAATGCAGCATATATTCTGGGGACCCTGGCAGAATCAGAGTTTGGCTGTACCAGAGTTCTGTCATTGGTACAGCATGGGTCAAGTGAGAAGATTCTACAAGATCTAACCCGTATGTTAACATTTGATGATTCAGAAAGTGTGATGAATGCCGCAGGTACAATGGGAACATTGGTAGGATTTGATTTTATATTGTGTTTTATAAATCTAGCCAATATTCTAAACGATAAACTCACTGTTATTCTAAAGGCACTTCAATATGGGCAGGGTGGGGGAGGGAGTTGGGTGTAACTTCACCTTTACTTTGTTCAATGGTAACTTATAGTTTTAGGACTTTCGACATTCACACAGGTCAGTGGGTTTTTTTTATTTATGGGGGCCGAAATAGGGCTCCTGATTCACAATAGCCAAAAAGGTTGGGTTTCTTTCACAATTAATTATTAGATAGCAGTCATTGACAACAGTGTCTTGATTTTAGACAGTTAAATAGCTAAATTTTATCAGTATAAAACAGGGATATATTCACAAATAAAGGCAAAAGAACACTAATTTTCACAATTCAAAGGGCCCTAGTTCTATTCACAAAAGACTGAGAAAAAAGAACATTGCGGTATTTCTTATAAAATTATCTAAATTTACACAAATCAGAAAATTAATCAAAATCATTATAAAGATATGGATTTCATGGTCTTATAGATTTCCCTGTAAATGGACTCAAGATTTATATTGTGAACTTGTCCAGGTAGAAATGTTCATTTGCTATGTAGATATAGGCTAGTCAGTCAAATATTTAATTAACTGAATAAAATGCAAATGTTTATAAGATATCATAAATGAGCCGCGTCATGACAAAACCAACATAATGGGTTTGCGACCAGCATGGATCCAAACCAGCCTGAGCATCCGCGCAGTCTGATCAGGATCCATGCTGTTCACTTACAGACCCTATAACAAGTAAAGAAACTGATAGAGAACAGCACGGATCCTGATCAGACTGCGTGGATGTGTATGCTGGTCTGGATCCATGCTGGTCGCAAACCCATTATGTTGGTTTTGTCGTAATCGGCTCATATGAATATTGTAGGCTGAAAGTCACGAGGGGCGAGAATGGATTCTGAACGAGAAATGTCTACCACAAACATTAGACCATGTAACAGCACTGCTACATTCAGAAAATCTCTGGACTGCAAGCAATGCTGCATTGGTTTTAGCAAGGTAATCTAATCTATATATCATACTCCAATGCAAACAGGTAGCTTTTACAAAAAAACATCACTTTCAATTTTGCCATGTTGGGCAATCTTTGTGTTTCCATTTTGATCTATTTTCATGACAGTATTTCATAAGAGATTTTAAATTTTAGGTCTTAAATTCATTAAGAAACAACATTAAATTTTTTGATTAATAATAAATGAGGAAGTAGGTCAAATATTTGTGATTAACACTTAGAGTGCCATCTGCGATGAAAATTGTTTCTGCTTAGATATTTATTAGAGCTCGACTGGCATACAGGTTGCGGTTTCAGGGGTGCATTGGCAGTCTTCATTTTGTTTTTAGCTGTTTTTCAGTGTTAAATGGTTAATATTACTTTCATTTTGGATAATTTTGATGCAATTGGAGTAAAAACCAGAAAAACAAAGAAACAAATTGAAAATTTATTCGGAATGAATAATTTAAAAAATGTCTTGCTAAAAAAACAACACATGAACTTCATCTGAATATTGTAATTTTGCACCATTACATACATTTTGACTGACTAATAGCAATTCACATTATAATAATCTGATTATTTGTAGATTGCTGCATTAATTTGATTAGCTATGCAAGACTGCAAAATCAATTAAAGTACACTTATTGATGGAAATTGACCTAAATGAAGGTCAGATAATTTGATTTGACACACAAATTTACAACCTTGATTGAAGCTGTTCAGCATACATGGAAGTAATCGTTTCACTCTTTGTGTGATTATGCAACAAATACAGTTGTATGATATTTGTAAAGGATATTCAAACCTATAATCTTCTACGTGTGGCAGAGAGGTCAACTCATCAGACTAATAAATCTACTGGTCACACGGGTTCAGATCTTGTCAGGAGCAAGCCCTTTGTTTCTCCTAGCAAGAAACTTTACATTTATTGCATAGTACTGGTTGGTTCCAGAAACAGATTCAAATGTGTTTAAATAAGCTAATAGAATGCAACACAATCAAATTGAAATAAATGTATATAAATGTTTAAAAAAAAACTGTAATCTTTTTCATTACAGGTTGAGTATATCTGAATTTGGCTGCTTAAAAATGCTGGAACATGAACATTCACAACATATCCTGTCAAAACTTATCCTTTCTCTGGGAATAGATGAAGCAGGTCTGTGTATTTTATTTTGGTTTTCATCTTTCTTCTCCACTTTATTAGACTCAGAGCTTTGAAGTACGGGGCGTCCATGGCCAAGTGGTAAAGGTTGTTGACTTTACTGCTGTGGGTTCATATTCTGTAAGGAATTTTAGATTCTGTTATCTGTGGAAGCTATTCAGCTAACTTATCAAACGTCGATGGTTCTACTCAAGTGCTCACTTGTGCCTGAAATAATGCACCTCAGTGGGCACCTGAGGTCTTCCTCCACTTGTAAAACTTGAATGTGGCCATAAGACCTTCACTGTGTTGGTGCGACATAAAACCCAACCAAAAAAAAAAAAAAATAAGTACATTTAACAACAGAGAGTTCTTGGTTTGTTTGGTTTCTATCATATAATGTTTATCTAAAGGTTTTTGTAAAGTATGAGTAACTTTATTAAAAAATGATGTTATATATAAAGGTCGCGGCATGAATGCAGCATTTGCTATTGGTCGCCTATGTGACATGGATCAGGGTAGAAAACGTCTCCTTCAACTTAACGACAGTGAACGTATGGTATGTCCAACTAAATAAGTACATTTGTATTATAGTATACAATAATAATTGTTTATTATCATATTGTGATATTAAATTAAGATCATTTTTAGCTCAACTTTTCAAAGAATAGGAAGAGCTTATATCACACACTCGTTCTGTATGATTATCACAGTAACCTTTTTACAGAGTTATGTCCCTTTTCTTACTGTCATGTAGTGAAAATAGTTGAGCTTGCTGTCTTATGGACAGCTCTTGTCACTTTTTCTGTCACAAAACAATGACTGGAACAGCTATTCAGTTGGTAGAATGTAGTCAATCTGTTTCTGGGTGCTATTAATAATTTGATTTAGGAATAACAGTTCTCTTGTAACGTGCCTGCTAGTCATAATCGAATTGATTGCTAAGCAGCATCATGTATAGATGTTATTATGTAATAACTGTTGCTATAGTAATTTGTATGGAATGTGGCTCTACCGCTTTGTAAAATGAAAAAATTCCAGACTAACATTGCATGTTCAAGTCCAGGATCTGGACTGCCCTTGAAATTTTACACATATATGAGGATTCATTGTTGTTGGTCACTGATCAAGAGCCATAACTTTGTTTTTTACAAAAGTATGCCCCTTGGTAAATTTAATGGCCCTTGTTTAACTGTCACATAGGCTGTTTGTGACTGACAGCTTTTTAATTTGTATTATCTATTAGTTACTATTTATACCTTAATAATCATCAAGGTATCATGTTATAAATATTTTCTCCAGATATCGTGCCTAGCGAAGATGTTGAGCTGCAGTGACACAGGTGCTAGCAAAAATGCTTGCTTTGCACTTAGTTGCCTAGCAACAAATTCTGAAGGTCACTCGCGTCTGCTCGGCAATATTCATTCGGAAGATATTTTACGGACATTGTCCACACTCCTAAATGCAGAGGATGCTGAAACAGGCTGGTTTGCTGCAATGTACGTTCACATTCTTTTTAGATATGAAAAATAAAAATTTTATTAAAATTTGATCAGGGGTAATACATTTATTAAAGGCAAATTTTGACTTATAAACAAAAAATAATTTTTGTCTTAAAAAAGGCTAAACTTGAGTTTTATAATGTTTAAATTAGATGCTTATCACCTGAAAAAAGGATTACTGAATGTAAAATTATTTATGATTAAAAGTAGCAAAATGTATACAAAGTAGTATTTTGACTTACATACAAAATATATTGATAAATGCCAAAAAGCAACTGAACCAAAAGGAGTGTTCAGTTAATTGGGCAATTAAATCACTGCTACCATGTAAAATTTTATTTTATATTTAGGTCAATAAATAGGCATGAAAAAAACAGATAATTGCTTTGCTCTTTAATAAACTTAATAACTTTTTTTGTGATAACAGTTTATGATATGTATAAATCATTTTTAGGAAGTCTGAGGTTTTGTTAGTGATTTTACTACCTTTTGATATTATTGAGAATATTAACTATTATTTCAGGACATTACGTACACTTGCCAGTCAACCTAAAGGTTGTCTACGCTTGCGAGAACACCCTCATGTGATTCCTAGTCTAAAAGTAAGTATACACATTTCTCTCATTGATTTGTAAAGTTCTCTTATTTTAAAATACATGTATTTGACAAGCACAACAATTATCGATCATACATGGAATAAATTCATTTCTTTGTATGATGTGCTTGTGCAATACTTCTTTGTTAAATAAATTCAATATATAAAAGTTCAAAAACTGTAAATTACTTCTTAAAGCAACTGTTCAAAGAATAGAGCATCTGAACATCGTCATGTCAACCATGACTGTCTTGTTCACCTTGATGTTTATAGGCATAGCCTCCCTAGGGATTGAATTTCAGGGGATATTGCTTCACTGTTTGTAAGATTCCCACTGTCCCGCCCTCTTCACATGCATACATGTATATTGTAATTATTTCATAATGATTGAGATAAAATTTGACAATGTTTTGTTTCAGAGTGTTGAAGTGAAAGATGATGTGAATGCAGATTTAAAGGAAGAAGCAATAATTACCCTAGAAATACTCAAACGCCTCCCTAAACCTAGTCCTCCAATTATTAATGGTGAGTCTCTTACCTGTTAACAATCGCAACTTTTCGGCCCTATCCATCAGTCTTCGAATAAGGACCTCAAACACAATAGTAAGAATACACAGAACACTGGTACGGTATTTCAGTCAAATCTATGCTAAGAACTAAACATGGGAACAAAAAGTAATTTAAAGCTAGGATTAGAAGACTTTGATTATAATATATCCAGTAAAAGTCACTTACCTGTTATCAATCGCAACTTTGCGGCCCTTTCTGTCAGTCTCCGGATAAGGACCTCGAACACAATTGCGTGAATACACAGAACAGATACGTTATTTCAGTCAAACCTACCCTAAGAAACTAAACATGTAAACAAATAGTAATTTAATGCTATGAGTTGAAGACTTTGTTCAGGGATCAAAATTCTTTATAAAGTGCGCAAATTATACATAACCTATAACACAAGCTTTGTTTTCTCATCTTGAAATGTAAACATAATGATTTTGTAGAATTCTAGCTTTATATTACGGAGGAGCATACAACGATTTTTTTTTTAGGGGCATTCGTGGCCGGGTGGTTAAGGTCGTTGACCTCAAACCACTTGCCCCTCACTGTTGTGGGTTCGAATCCCGACAGGGACTTTGGATTCTTTCATGTGAGGAAGCTATCCAGCTAGCTAACGGAACGTCGGTGGTTCTACTCGGGTGCCCGTTCATGCCTGAAATAATGCAAGGAAGGGCACCTGAGGTCTTCCTCCACCAGTAAAGCTGGAACGTCGCCAAATGACCTATACTGTGTCTGTGCGACGTAAAACCCAAAAAACAAAACAGTGATTTTTTACTCTTCCTGCAAGATGTCTACTGGTTAATACAAGCAGACCAGTGGAATTTTCAATCCCTGATGTTTATACAAATATATTGATTAAAAGATCACCTGAATAAAGTAAATTTAAAGATATAACAGTAAACACTGTACATTATTTATATACTTTTATGATGGTTCTGGAAATCAAAAGTACAAATTGTCTACCTGTTGACATTTGTTTTTCAGATTTGGTTATAATTGTACATCAGTGAGCATTTTTAAATGGATTATGATTGTCAGACATATGTTCAATCATAATTTTACTGAAATAGACTTTTATTTTCCTTTGAATGTCAAATAAGATGAAAGAATCTAAGAAAAGTAATAGTATAGAGTCTGGTGACGTCTCATGGACATGCAGGCTGCAATGGCCTGTTTTTTTAGGGGTGTCATATTTATCTGTTTAAATGGGTACGGTAGGTTTTTAGCTGAAACCGGTTAGCTAACAACCGGTTAGAAATTTCAATAACTGGTAACCGAGTTAGTATTTGACTAAGGCCTAGAAAAGTTTGAAATTTATCTAAATATTACCTTAGTTTTTTTATTACAAGATATGACCATTGTTTGTATTTTAAGTACTTAACGATGTGTTTTTCCGATCTGATCGAAATATGGTACGACCCTAGTGGTAAATAAAGTTACTCCATATTCATATATGTGTTGTAATCATTTTGAGTACAACAAAATATAAACAAAATGGCATATCTTGTCATAAAGAAACAAAGTTTATGTTAAAATTCTAAGGAATTTTTAAAATTCTAAGGAATTTTTAAAATTCTAAGGAATTAAGTAGTCTGGTTGGTTAAATGTTTAAAACGGTTATTATGTCGCCCTTTAAACGGTTAGCATTTTTTCTAAACTTGACACACCTAATTTTTTATTGACAGCAAGGGGTGTGTAATCACATATTGCAGTCACTAATTTTATGTTTTATTTGTTTCAGCAATATCATTTAACATGGTGAAGGCCACATGGGATCCTATTGTTACCAAAAGTGGCTTTCAAGTGCGATATCAGCTTTTTGATGGTAAGTTTGTTTTATATTTAAAATATTTTAAAAGAAATAATATTCCATTGAAAATAAAAGATTTGTTTTTCTTATTTAGTTTGCATACTTCTTTACCAATGAATCATGACTGTAACAAGTTGTGGTAAAATTCTAATTTGTATATTAAAAATCAAAAACATTTGTTTCTTGTACATATAACATTTTCATTATGAACTCAGATGCGGCTAAATTCCTTAGCAACATGTGCATACATGTGAGCTTTTTTCGATGATCAAGTGGGAGATTTTTCTTCAAAAAGAGGGAGATTTTAGAATTTGCAATAAACAAAGAAGGAAGTTCTGACATCAAAAATGGGGAGATTTCTTTAAATTATGAAAATACTCCTTATTTTAAGAAAAATCGTTGAAAATATGGCTGCAGAAAGTGGGAGTCTCTCACTAAAAGTGGGAGTGTTCACAAGTATGCATGTGGCCAACATGTGCCAAGTGGCTGCAATATTATTTGGTAATTAACCTTTGGAAGAAGGGTTAAGTTATTTTGACCCATCAGACTTTGACATAGACATTCTATTAGTTTCATGAATAGTCTGTGGCCGAGTGGTTAAGGCTATTGACTTCAAACCACTTGCCCTTTACCACTGTGGGTTTGAATCCTGACAGGGACTTTGGATTCTTTCATATGAGAAAGTGAGAAAAATCACTAGTGTAACACGTATTACATAATTTTTTCAGCCACAAAATGTGTGTATACTGGTAAGCAATGCGAGTGTGAGGTGTTGGGTCTACAGCCGAATACACCATATATCTATAAACTTCGTGCATATACTGAAGGGGATGAGAGCCCGTTTAGTGATGTTGTTTCAATAATTACTGATGAATCCGGTAAGTTTGTTTCTTATAAGAATTTTGACCCCAGTGCTTTTATTTAAACAAACTTGGAAGACACTCATAAGAAGATGTTTCATGCTTAATATCTAAGCTCTAGCTCTTTGGGTTTTTTAAAAGAAGATTTTTGGTTTTTTTTTACTATATCCATATAAGGGAAATCAATGAACCCCTGGGGCCGGGCCAATTTTGACCCCAGGGCTTATCTGGACTTATATGGTCAGACACATGTGGAGAAATAGTTAATTGCTTTTCTGATATCCTGGTACTGCAGGACTCTACTAGGAACTACAATCGTTTCTAACAAAAAGTGATTAAGTAAACTGATAGAACGTTAAAGGGAGACACAGGCAAAATTTTCATTTCTTAGTTTTGAATTTTTTCATTCCTAATTCTGTAAATGCCCTCAAAATGAATATATTAGACAATCAAAGGAACAAAACTTTTCACCATAATTTATAAAGAATAAAATGGTGGTTTCCTAACCTGACCCGCATGGGTCAGGTTAGAGTGCTAGGATTTCACAATAGTTGTCACAGTGAACTCTGGAAACGTTAAAGTACATGTCAAATGAATAATTTTTACTTGTTTCAATCATACAATATCCACAGTATCTGTTATTGTAACTTCAAGGAGTTGTTCAAGTCACCTGACTTGTTTTAAAGCTACTTGGTGATTCTATTGGCGTCTAAATTTTTTATAACATATACATGTATAGATATATTTATGTTTCAAATCCAAAATATATAGAATTCAAAGAGAAATTCATGCTGAAACTTTTAGAAATGTCATTTTAGCGCGAGTTGAGTACAAAAGATCATTTTAATATTTTTGTCATTATTTTGCCTGAATATCCTTTTAATGGTTTAACTATAACCGTTACTTATTTTTGACTTCAGAGCATAAAAATCATTCAACTGATTTAGATTTATGGATTTTAAAAAAACTGTGCTCAGAAATTTTTCCTACGTGTTTGTTATATATCAGTGTGACATCTGCTATATTTGCATAAACATTTTCTGCTTGCATTATACTTTGATTTTGAGAAATTTACAAAAATGTTATAGCTATATCAAATGAAAATTTTTTTTATAAAATTAATTTTTTTTTACAGTTCCAGGGCCACCTCAGAGTGTTCGTGTTTTAGGAGCTACAATAACTCAACTAAAGATAGGCTGGGATCCTCCGTCGGACATTAATGGCACGCTCAAAGGATATTATATATTTATTGGTAAGTGCTCTTCTTCATCAGTAACATCATGTCCTTAAGAATTTCATCTTAAAGTTTACTCAAGAGTATCTTATTATGTTTAGATTTCAATGAAAACTGGCTGAAGTACATAATGTCTCTTTGGATAAAATTCTTTTATTATAAAGGTAGCCATAATTGTTGCATTCTTAGAATTGGAATGTTGCATTGGCATCTCTTGATTTAAGTGTGAGTCTGATATAGATCATTTTGTTTCCAATTCTTTAAGTTTTAAGGATGGAATTTCACAAAAGCCCCAGTGCTGGGGTGTTGGGAAGGGGGGAACGAAGCATCAGAGATATTACATTTTCTATAAAATGACAGGTCTTTGTATTTCAATGATTTTCATTATCATTGCTCAAGAGGAAATCTAAATTTTACCAGAATTCATACCTACACTTTCCTTGCATTTAATTATTTATAGATATAAATTTGATATGAAAGTCTTCCGTGTTCAAGAAGGTCTTCTGAGGTCCAAAATCTAATAACTTTAAATTTAAAATTGTTACATTTATTAACTGGGCTTCAAAGACAAATATGCAAAAGATAAGTAAGAAATATATGATAAAACAATTTTAATGCTAGTTTTAGTCTGATTTAAACTAAAAGCTTTCATTTTTGGGCCATTTTGCACAATTAATTATTATTTTGAAAAAAACAACAAAGTGAGTAATTGACCTGAAATTTTGCTCACAGATAATGGTAAATTAGACCTAAAATTTCATTTTTGGGCCATTTTGCACAATAAATTATTATTTTGAAAAGAAAAAAATAAGTGAGTAATTGACCTGAAATTTTGCACACAGATTTTTTTTTAGACTTTTATCAAATTGTACACAAATCTTATAAAACAAAAAAAAAATCCAGTCCCATCATATCAAAAATTTCTCAATGGAGTCCCTTTAACAAACATATAAAGATATATAGTGATAGATATGATTGTTATATTACTAGATGACAAAGAGGTACAGCATTCTATGGACAACAGCATTATACTGACCGGACTCAGTGCAAACACATCTTATTACATTGAGGTAAGTTATGTGATTACTCACAATCTTTATAGGGGCCTCGTTGACAAGTGAATAAGGTAGTTCACTTAAAACCACTTGCCCATCAATGCTGAGGGTTCAAATCCCAACAGGGACTTCAGATTCTTTCATGTGAGGAAGCTATCTAGTTACATGTAGCTTATGAAACATCAATGGTTCTACTCAGATGCCCGTTCATGCCTGAAATTATGCATGGAAGGGCACCTGAGATCTTCCTCCACCAGTTAAGCTGGGATGTCACCATATAACCTATACTGTATTGGTGTGACGTAAAAACCAATTAAAGAAACAATTTTTATATCTGATGTTTAAGAGATAATCTGCTGTCATATTTATATTCCCTAAAAATACAGATTATTTACTGCAAGCTACATTCACCAAACTAGGATGAATAAGAAATGTTTTGTTATCACTCTAGAGTGCTTTCCTACTATTTTAAAATTCAGATTTAATTTTTGGTTTGTGTAGGGAACAATAAACTTGTAGACACACTCTCGATTCTGTTCCTGGATCTAGTCAGTACTGAGCAATGAGTGCAAAGTTTCTGGCTCATGGAAACAACGGTTTGCCCCTGACGGGGTTTAAACCTGCTGACTAGAGGTCTTTAAATTACATGTACTAGTCTGTTGCATTAACCACTCGACCATACTGCCACATATTAACATATTCACATATTTTAAAATTTATGAAAAGCATGCTCATGTGTATTCACAGTTCATAAATTTTGCATTCAAAATGTTCACCATAATAGTCATAATTACAAGTGAGATTTTATCATAATTTCTATCTTACATTATAAAGGTATGTGCTGCCACAGCAAAAGGTCGTGGGGAGAGGTCAGGTACACCAGGGACAACTTCAGAAATAGGTATACTCATTTTCTGATATTTCTATGTCAATCTTGTTTTATACATATTCATAACCTGTGACAATAGCATTTATAATATATTTTACAACATTGCCGAAAAATGCCTGAATGGACTATTCAGCCGGCTTATGAAAGATTAATGGTTTTACTCTGGTGCCTGATATGTGCCTTAGGAAATGCACTGAAGCACACCTGAGGTACTCATTTAGCAGTAAAAAGGGAAAGTCCCCATATGACCTCTACAGTGTGGGGTTTGACCTTAAAAGCCAACAAAACAATAAAAAAAACATTCATGATACATGTAGTAGCTTAAACATGTAACTTATAAAAGAAATAACAGCAAAATAAATCTCATGACTATTTCCATGCTTTTCTTTTTTATCATTTTGTAAAAGAGTATGTGCTTGTATATTTTTACATCAAGGCCAAGTACAAAATAAAGCATGTCTAAATTTAGCCACATGTAAATGTACCAGTTGCAAGGCTCTTAAAAAAAGAAAGAAAAATAAGAATTAATTTGACCATATACATGTACATACTTTGTCTACTGTTGAATGTGTCCGACCTTACAGTGTGATATAAATAGAAATTATATAGACAGCTTGCATAGACCAGGCTTTGGGGCATGGTCAAGGTTACTGGTGCTAAAAATAGATTTTTTCCTCTTTTTACAATACCATTCGATTATTTATATATTTATGCAGGGTTTATGCCATTTGATTATTTAAATATTTATGCAGGGTTTATGCCATTTGATTATTTAAATATTTATGCAGGGTTTATGCCATTTGATTATTTAAATATTTATGCTGGGTTTATGCCATTTGATTATTTAAATATTTATGCAGGGTTTTTGCTATTTGATTATTTATATATGCATGTTTTTTGCCATTTGATTATTTATATATCTAGCAGGGTTTATGCCATTTAATTATTTATATTTATATAGGTGCACATGCCCCGTCCAAGCCTCATGTTAATGTAATAGGACGTAACGAGTTGTACGTATCATGGGGACCACCGGAGGTACCACTTGGTAGACTTAATAGATATGATGTCATTATGAACGACAAGATTATCTACTCGGGAAACGATCTGAATCTCCCTGTACGGAGACTTGTACCAGATACAGAATATGCCTTTGTTGTAAGTTACAATTCTTTCGGTTCTATTGGTAAAAATTGGTGTACCTATTTGAGTAGTTGCCAGACCAGTCTGCCATTTCTGCTTGGGCGTATTAACATTTCTTATAACCTCCTAAATTTTTGTAATGGATTTGCCTTGCTTTGAATTTGGAACAGTCCATTCTAATTTTAAAGCGATTTTAATTTTAAAATGCAAAAATTGAGCTACCATCGTTATAGAGCCTAGTCAATCTGTACAGATGTGTATTTAGTTTTTCTTTTAGATAAACAATATACAGTAACACCTAAACCTTACAAAAATATTAGTAACCTAGATTTTAAATCTTAAAATTAATCTCCTTCAAACTCAATTGCAAATATTTTTTCCTTTTGAGAAGTTTTTTTATTTTATTTTTTTTATGATAATTATGAAATATATGAACTTTGAAAAAAGATCAAAAATATGAACATAGTAATTTGTCTTTAGTAAAGCAACAGTAGGATCAATATACTAGATAACATGTACTAATTAATGAGTTAAGCAGGTGAAAACTTTGACATATAATTTTAGGTTGTTGCTTTAACAAGCGAGGGGAAATTCGAAAGTAAAGTAACAAAGAAAAGAACGTCAAAAGATGAATGTAAGTAATTTGATATTGTTTAAAGAGCATAAACATCTGATTATTTTTTACTGTATATCATGTTTGTATAAAAACAGGATGCTTCCAGCTGAGTTGAATAAATCTTGAAAAAAAAAAAAATCAGAAAAAAAAATTAGGAAAAAAAAAAGAAATCAGAAACTACAGTGGAACATCTTTTGGGGAGGACCAACCCTCTGTAGAGAAATAACCTCTTTATAACAACAATATCATTTCTTCCCAAAAGATGACTTCACAATATATTTCTCCTTTCTAGAGCAGCACCTCTCAACAACAACCAAAATATCTTCTATCAAAGAGGGTTGCTGTGCAAAGGTTGTATTCTTGCAAAGCAGACTGGCGTTTCCTTTAATTTTACCCATGCCGGAAATATTATCTTACATGGGGGTGCCAGATGAGTCGCATATTATACAACAACGTCATTTTAGAGTATTTTATGAATGAACCACCTCAAATTAATGTCATTTTAGAAGGGAACTATGTGCTAAGGATGATGTCATATTGTCATTGTTATTAAAGTTGTAAATTCATACATTATTGTAAGAAAATAGTTATGGATGAATTGTTATAATCTTCCATGAACAAATATCTTACTGAGGTTAACCATTTTAAATATGAAAGAATATGGCAGAGTATGCAGGAAAAAATATCTGACATACATTTGTGGTTCAGATCGAAATATCCGTCCCTCGGGTAACAACCTGGGGTACCTTCGGGACCGATATTCTGATTCGAACCACAACATATGACATATATTATTACTGTATATCTTAAGTTTAAGAAATATATAATAATTCACAATATATTTCATAGTACATGATATGATTTAATTAATAATTTGATCACAAAAATATAGTTACTGGTGATCATTTTTTAAATCTTAAGGGATTTTCTGCATAATTTGTCAAATCATATTTTGAGTCCCAGAGGCTGAATGAAATGGCTTAAATTGTATACGTAACAACACTTTTATTCATTTGAACATTTTTTAAGTTTTCATTATAAAAAAATTAACACAAATTTTCAGGCATGCCGCTTTAATGAATCATATTTGATTTATCTATCTTTCGAGTACTCCAACGATTTTAGACGTCAAATGTCAAATATTGAGCACTCAGTAAAACTTCAATTTAACTTACTTGAAGTAATGGAGTTGCAGTTGAATGTTGCATGTAGTTTAAGAAATATCTACACATTACAGAATTCAATATTTTGAGCAGGTTTTGAACCCACAGATTTCTTCCTTAGGTCTTCACTTAGCATGAAACTGTAAAAGTGATAAAGGTTCCGTCCAGCTGGGATTGTTGAGGATACCTGAGGTGCCCCTCCGTGCATAACTTCAGGCACCTGAATAGATCTGTCAACCCTCTGCGAGCTAGCTGGATAGCTTTGTCACATAAATGAATACAAAGTCCCCAACAGAACTTGAACCTGCCTCAGTAAGGGGCAAATGATTTGAAGTCCTTATCCACTCAGCCACGTTGTTGGAGCCTTTGAACTCACCGAATGATACACATACATGTATAATTATGATAATTAAGATGTGTTCTCCCATTATATGTTACATCATCTTACTGCAATAACTGGTTAACTCCTATTAAATTTAGAAGCACTTAAACCATTACTGCACTAAGGTGACAATATGATAAATGCAGAATGAAAGTTAAAATTGTTATATCACCGATAGTTAAACTGTTCACTTACAGATGACCAAGCCAGGCCACCTCTATATCAGCCTCCAAAAAAGGAGAGTCCTGAAGAGGTTACGAAAGAAGGCGTTAAAACTCCGACTGGTCAGCCAAGTCAGAAACGGAGAAAATCAAGTGGAAGGGTATCAAGTGCTAAGCAAACAGTGAAGGTATTTTATGTTTTATTCCATCTTTTATTGTATCTGTTTGAAATGACAACTATAAAGATGGCAGTTTGATAAATTATTATTTTTAGTTTGTCTGTTTCGACGAAGCTTTAATGAGCTGCGTCCTTGTCATTGTAGTTGTTGTTGTTGTTGTCATGCAAAAAGTTTAATATAGTTCATTATTCAAACATTTTAAAAGGTATCAACATGAAAATTGGAATTCTTGCTTATCATGACAAGGTGAAGTTGTTAGACAAGGGGCATTTTTCTGAAAGCTATACATATTTTTTGTAGGTATGCCCCCCTCTTTTTCTTAGAATTTTTATCAGAAGTGGTTTTTCAAAGGGTACCATGATAATGCAAGTTATCCCAAGTTGTTCTTCTCTAAAATTCTATCTCCAGTTTTTAAAAAGTTACTGATGCCCATAAACCTTCCTTGTGGGATCCATGTACAAGAAGAAAAAAAAAACACTCACTTTTCTGTCGGGGGATGGGGAGTGGCCTTTAATTCTGGCAATATAGAAGAAAGTTTATATTGGTAACTATAATGAGAATAAATTCTTGGATATGATATCATAATTCTTGAAACAATCACTTAAATGTATTTTACAGAGGGTAGGGACAGCTAAAGAGAGAGTGAAAAGCAGTTCAAGTATAAATCAAGATTCAAGGCCACAGTCAGGTACTAAGTTGTTTTTTTTATATTTCACCTTGCACAATGTAAAATATATATTGATATCTTTATCACTTAACCTGCTGGAACCAAAAGTGATAAGCCTTTGTCAACAGTATAGAGCCTGACCAGATTGCATGTCCATGCTGTGTGACAAGGCTGAGACTATACTGTTGGGTGGTAAACTTTTACTTTCCATCTTGATATTCCTAAATTTTTTATTAATGGTTTCCAAAAATTGGAGGTGGATAAGTCCATTTGAGAAATTCTGCAAAAGTTCAGGACTACTATAGACAATGACATATATGCTTGAAATGTGGAATATGTGAAATATTATTGAAATGTGAAATATGATAGAAACTGAAATGTGACTGAAATATGATGGAAACATGAAACATGACTGAAATGTGAAATCTGTAATATATGATTGAAATGTGAAATACGATTGAAATGTGAAATACGATTGAAATGTGAAATACGATTGCAAAGTGAAATATAATTGAAATGTGAAATAAGATTGAAAAGTGAAATATGATTGAAAAGTGAAATATGATTGAAACGTGAAATATGATTGAAATATGAAATATGATTGAAAAGTGAAATATGATTGAAATGTTAAATATGATTTGATATGTGAAATATGAGTGAAAAGAGAAATATGAGTGAAATGTGAAATCTGTGAAATATGATTGAAATGTGAAATATGATTGAAATGTGGGGGGGGGGGGGGGGGGGGAATTACACTGTGATTTTTGTGGCCTCCTATTACATTATGCAGCCCCTATGTCTTGTGAACTTTGTAACTTCAGTTTCTTATGATCTTTTAAGTCCTAAATCAAAATGGAGATAATTTTCTATTTACAGGAGCAAGCAGTGTGGTGACCACTGTACTGGAACCTCGGCAAGTACAAGAAAAGCCTATTGAGAAGCCTGCAGACCCCACACCACCCCAACAATCTGAACCAGTGAGTCTTTACCTAATCTAGCATATTATTTTGTATGTATTTTATAATGTTATATTAACTGCCACTATGAGTAGTAGTATTTGAGTTTATTTAACTTGCTTCCGGTTGCCCACATGGGCGAGTCCTCCAGAAGAGTATTTAGTCATTTTATATTTTTGGAGGATAGTGCAAGATACAGAAAGATGCTCTTATTCCAGACGCTTCTCTTGGTTCTTTAACATTCCAAGTGTTTAAGCACTTGTACACGGGACCTAGATTTTAAGTCTCATCCGAAAGACTGATTGGTGATTTATGTTGGCCATCTCCGGAATCGAACCCATTATGTCAAGATTACAAGTCTAGGGTTCTAACCGGTTAAGCTATATGGGTTGGCTGCCACTATGTTATAATTCTTAAAGTATTATAATGCCAAAGGATCTTGGCAACACCAATGGAAACCTTGGTCTTGAACTAAAAACCTAAACACTTATTGTGCTAAGTACTGGTTGGTCGAGGGGAGAGTTGGGGAGTGTGCTTTTATTCTTATAGATTCCTACACAATGAAACTAAGATCAATTTTGTATAAATTAAGTGCTGGGAGGTTGTTCCAAAACTTTTTTTTTTTCCAGAGCCCAGTAAGCAGGTCTACGCCAAGTCCTTCAATAGGGAAACCTGTTGCTGAAGTAAAATTTGAAGTCAATAAGCCAATGCCTGTCCCTAAACCAAAAACACCAAGGACTGTGGTTCGCCCAGAACGTTCTATACCTTCATCTAAACCTAAACCAGTTGCCTTAAGTACTGTTTCAATGCAGAATAAAAATGCAGAAAATACAACAAATGGTTCTAAGACTCTGGAAGCTAATGTGACAGGAAAGAAAATAGACAGTAAACCAGAGAAAGACTTGCCGTTTTTGAATAATAGCTATAAAATGGAGAGATCAAGGACCACAGTTAATTCTCAGGATTTAAGAAAAGGGAAATCTAGTGCTTTTAGGGTAGATAATGAGAACAGACTGTCGGACAAGACTGACAGGGACAGGCCTGACTCGTATAAATATGATCTAGAGAAACCAAAACCTATAATTAATGACAAAGAAGGAATAAGTGTTACTAGAGATGGTAGGAATCTTAGATTAAGTGATGATAATATCAATTCAAATTCAAGAGATTCAAGGTTATTAACTAACGGTTCAAGAGAGCGGTCAAGTCACGTCCGAGGCTCAACTGGACGACATAGGAATAAAGACGCTCAAAAGGGAGCTAAAGGTAAGGACAGAGAAAACTATAGGAAAAGTATCCTTCTTATTTCTAACTCATTTTTGTCAGACTTGCTGTTTCACACTGAATCTTTAGGTTAATTAACAGCTCATTGGCTTTTTATCAAACATGCAAATTAAAAACGAAAAATGAAGACAATTTGACCAAAAGTTAATGCTTTGCTAATGAATTAACATGAAATGTTCCGTAAAGATTTCTTAATAGCTTTTGAAACTCTTTCTTCATTAAAGGCACATTATGCCTCAGAAACGAAGGAAATTTTTACTTTATTAGAAAGTGCAAACATTAAATATATAACATCTAAATAATGGTATAAGAGCATGTTAAATGCTTGTTACCTAAAAAAGTAGCACGAAATGTGAAATAATTTGTCACAAAAGTAACAAAATGTAAACATAGTAGTATTTTGACTTCCATACATAACACAAAATCAATATTATTGTATTAACCGCCATTAATATTTATTTATTCATTTATTTATTTTCATAGAAGCAGCCTTGCCAAAACCAGCACCCCCTAGTCAAAAATACCTTGAAGGTTACACCCAGAATGAGTCACCGTGGGGATCGCGTACAGTTCCTAGTCCAAGATCTTCTAAAGATGGTAATATGATGGACTCCGATTGGCTGTCTCAAGTTAAAAGGTATATAATTAATTGGTTTACAATCTATCCTCTCTCAGATAATTATTCAATTAATTCACTTTTTTACGTATTTTGTCACATTTATAAACAAGTGGTTATTTAAGTTGCAAAAAAAAAAGTGCTTCTGTTTTCCGTCTTCTGTCATATATTTATATGCTTATATAATTTCTATTTTGTCAATAACTAAAAGCACAGCCTTGGTTTGTTTCACAAGTTAAGAAAATAATACAATATTGTGATTGAATTTGAAATAATATGTGCTGGTATTTTATTTTGAATATTCACTAAACAGATATTTAAATGATCTGTCTTTTTGTCTGTTTAAAGCTATATTTACTGAGTGTATAAAACAGTTGTCTGTCTAAATCTATAATAACTGAATAGGTATCATTTGTCTATCTAAAGCTATAACTAACAAATTGAAATAAATAATTTGTATGTCTCAATATTGCTTGACAATAAATTATTTGTATGTATAAGGCTATATTTACTGGACAAAGCTATAATTACTGAATTGCTATGTGTTCACTTGCCTGTCTAAAGCTTCAATTACTGAATTGTTACATGTTAATATGTCTGTCTAAAGCTTCAATTACTGAATTGTTAATTTGTCTGTAGAAAGCTACAAAGCTAAAAGGGTATAAAATATTTGTATATCTTAAGCTGTTTTACTGAATGTTTTGTCTGTCTAAAGATAAATTTACTAAATAAGTACAATTTATTTGTATGTCTAAAGCTATATCTGCTGATTGGCTCAAGTCATTTACCTGTCTTAAACTATAATTACTGAATAAGTCCTATCTATTTGTGTGTCTAAAACTTTATTTGTATGTCTAAATGGGTTCAAGATATTTGTATGTGTAAAGTTTTATTTGTTGTTCACAAGGGATTCAAGATATTTATATTTCTAAAGCTTTTTTTATGACTGTCTCAATATGTAATTCATATACTATTTGTATAGCTAAAGCTTTACTTGTATGTCTAAATGGGTAATACATTCAAGATATATATCTGTCTAAAGCTTTATTTGTTATAATGTCTCAATATGTATACTTTATTTGTATGTCTACAGATTTACTTGTATGTCAAAATGGATTCAAGATATTTGTCTGTCTAAAGCTTTATTTGTATGTCTCAATATTATGTATACATTATTTGTATATCTAAAGCTATACTTGTATGTCTTAATTTTTAATGTGTTCAAGATATTTGTCTGTCTAAAGCTTTATTTGTGTATCTCAATGGGTTCAAGATATTTGTTTGTCAAATGCTTTATTGATATGATTTGTATAAGAAATTTATTGCAAGCAAGTTTTTTGTCTGATGAAGCACATTTTAATAGTTTGACTGTCATTCTGATGAACACGGAGGTTTTTTTATCCATGTGGTCATATTTTCTTGCCAGGTCTGATACTCGTGCCTGTGCTTAATACGGAAATAAACATACGTTGAAATAATAACTACATATTATTTGAACTCAAATTTTTATCAATGTTTTCATTTTCCTATAAACAATTTTATTATGATAATCGCCAGGAAATATTTAAATGTCTAAACAATTTGTTTTGCTTTATATCAGTTTTGAATGAGGAATAAATGGGGATCAAGATTATGGTATATAATAGTTTGTATTGTATGTTTAAAAGTGCTTGTTAACGTTGTGTTATATTTTTAGTTTGAATATAATTGAGGAATTGTGGGGCTCACTTTTTACTCACTTAGGCATTGGCCCCGACACTATGTTAAAGTTTTGCATGCAAATTTATGTGTCATTCTTCACTGAAGATATTCATTTAAAAAAAACTTCACACATGTCTCTGGAATCATATATAAATTTTGCAGATTTATGCACCAAGACCCTTAATTCTAGAATGGATATTTTTACAGAATTATAGCCCTGAATTTAGAAAATTCATGGGTAAGGTTAAGTTGTCTTAATCGGATGATCTTTCCTACAATTGAAGGCATTTACATGAGGTCCATTACCAAGACCCATAACTCTTACATGAATTATTTTATGAAATTATCCCCCCTTTGTGAACTAGGAAAATACCTACTTGTAGTTGTTGATTGTTTCACTAGCTAGCACTGAGAATAGTCAAGCATGTGGTCCAATTTTTGTTGTGATGATCGCTGTCATAACTTGGCTCTTTTAGGTGTTCCATTTACTTGTGAAATTATGTACATATATATATACATACACATGCATATGATTTCAAAATGTATACCACTGAAATGTCATGCCGTAATTCAAAAGTTATAACAGATAAAACAGATAAAATGAAAAGATGTGATAAGGCTAATAAAATAAAAAGACTTAAAATTTTCTTTTGCTGCCCTGGTGCATTTAAGTTTACCATTATGTGTTCTACAGTAGGATCTGAAGGTGATTGGTTGATTAGGTGATGACCTCCAAATGCTTTGAGTTTGATTCATAAAAATAACATAATGCATTCTTGTGAGGAACCTCAGACTGTCTTAGTAAAAGTAACTTCTACTCAGTCCCCATTTATGTCTGAAATATTGAAGAGAGGTATGGGTTAAAATCTTACTCCATTTAATAGTATAATAGTATATAATCTAATCAGTTTCAATCTGAGTATACAAAATGTACACATTTGAGTGGCAGCATGGGAAAGAGGTTAACGCGTCAGACTAGTAATCTAATAATTGCTTGCCACATTGTTTCAAACCCTGTAGTGGGTAAACCATTGTTTCCATGAGCAAGAAACTTTACATTCATTGCTGCTTAGGACTGGTTGGTTCCAGGAACAAATTCATGAGTGTTTCAATAAGCTTCACATAACAGCTTCAGACACAGTCAGACTAAAATAAATTAGTATAAACTAGGATATATTCATGTAAAATCTTATGTATGAATTTGATCCTTTATGGCAATGCCACTTCTTTATGCCTCTTTCCTCTTTTGATATATAATTAACTGATAAAAAATGTTACCAATTAGGTTTGCATACAATGTAATATTGCAGCATGTTATTTATAATGTTCAATGTTTCAATGTTTTGAACCCTTACCCTGCCGGAACTTAAAGTGATTAGGCTTTGTCACCAGTATAGAGCCAGGACACAGGCCAGTCCAAACATCCATGCTGTCTGACCAGGCTTTACACTGTTGACTGAATAACTTCAAATTTTCACCTTGATACCACCATTGATATATTGATATTTTACAGACTGTTCAAAAATTAAAACTTGACAAGACTATGCAAGTGTATAAAGCTATATCTGATGAAATATTTTATAAAAATATTAAAATGAAGTACTTAATGTCTTCATAAACTTCTGGTCGCATCCTTATAGATTTGTTACATTGACTTTTTTTAGTAGTTAATTAATATACATGAATGATATAGACGTTAACAGAATAAAATGTTCCGGAGCAAAATATATGTATTATGTTTCTATTCTTAGCCGAGGTTTTGGTGATGATTTGACACACATGCCCATCTCGGCTTTCAAAAAATAAAGTGAAAAAATCTTTCATATTTGGCATTCTGCAATAATTTTAATCACAATATATAATTAATTTTACAAAACCAATAAGACTGTCAGCCAAATATGTTACTTTTTACACTTTAAAGATATTCTGCAGGATGAGGGTTGAAAACTGTGTTAAATATGTATAAATATAATTGAGCCGTGTCATGACGAAACCAACACAGTGGGTTTGCGACCAGCATGGATCCAGACCAGCCTGCACATCCGCGCAGTCTGATTAGGATCCATGCTGTTCGCTATCAGTTTCGCTACTTGTAATAGGGTTTGTAAGCAAACAGCATGGATTCTGATCAGACTGCGCGGATGCGCAGGCTGGTTTGGACCCATGCTGGTCGCAAACCCATTATGTTGGTTTTGTCATGACGCGGCTCAAATGTTTTCTTTTTACAGTGTTTCTGAGAGTTATACCCGTCCTTTTGCTCACCCTAATGCCATATCGAACCCTGCTGACAGCACTTATTTTATTGACCCTTCACAGTTTTTACAAAGGACTAACACTTATATATCTTCACACAGGTAAATGTCGAGCACATGTTAAACACAACGCTATGTCTTTGCCATTTCATCATTTATGCTTATATATATGTATATCTGTCTAAATGTATATGTACCACTGTTTAACAAATTCACAAAGAACACTTGCCATGCTTTTTACTTCCCTCGTGTGATAGTACAATTTTCTTCAGTTAAATTTTCTTGATATATTTTGGCGCATCTGGAGGCATTCTGCTTTAAGCATATTGCTGATTTTTCCTGACTTTTAAATGATAAATTTGTGAACTGTCAACACTCAACAGGAAGTTGGGAATAAACATTTTGTTATATTTGCAATGTCATTTAAATTTCTGATAGGCTCTGAGCAAAACTGCCACAGAACTATTTTCATCAAATGCCATGGCTCAATTTCACAAAAAATCGGCACACCACAGCCGGGAGTCGTACAACTTGTCTATGGATTGCCGGTTAGCATACTGGACCGGCAATCCAGAGACCAGTGGTTATACTTATATAATACAGTGATACTCTTTTGTGTGTAACATTGATAAGTGGTTTTAAAAGTTTAACAGGAAGTAAGTTCTTTGTGACTCAGTGAACAGAGGAGGGGAGCTAACAGGGGTAACATTTTGGACTATAAAGTTTTGTACGAAAATTTAACTACTTAATATATATATATAGCTGTCTTTAAGCACATAATTGTTGAAGTTTTTCATTTTGAACATATTGAAAAACCCTATATGATTATCTGAAAGGCTTGGCAAGTGTATAAACACCATACAAAAATCATCATTATTTAAAAAAGAATTTTTTTTTTTTTTTTGAAAATTTATGAAGAAATTTGTTTATATGACTCAAATCATTAACATTTCATGTCATGTCATCACATATTAAGCATAGAGATGAAAGGGGCATTGCTGTGTTTTTGTTGTTGTTGTTATTGTTGTTTATTGTTGTTGTTTGCATGTTGTGTAGGTGTAGGTCACCCCAGGACATGCATGATTCCCGAACTTCTCATTTCTTGTTGTTGTTTAAAATGTTTGCAACATTTATCATGTTTTCCTGCTGATTTTTCTATACAAGCTAATGATTCCCCGATTATGACAGGTCACGGCTCCTACAGCCGTTAAAGGAGCTGAACGAGGTACTTGTTGATGTGCCTATGACGCAGCTTGAACATTGGTCAGAACGCAAGAGGTAACTGCATGTTGCATGCAGCAGAGTGATCTATATAGCCAGACACACATACGGACATACATTTCTGATAGTTTACAGCCATATAAAGTCAACTTTGATCTTATGCTTCAAAGGGGGAAATGTTTAGTTTGCACACTGCACAATTCTGTCAATTTATATTTGATTTAAATAATTTGTAATTTGATCATTTCAGAGGTTAAAAGATATTATAATATTAGAAATAGATATGGATTTGGAAAACAATGTTATATTGACTATGTATGATTGTATTGATATATTTCTTCCAAACCTGTCTTATTAGATCACCTCTGGGAGATCCATTGCAGTGGTCTCTTGAAGTATCCTTTCTTTGTTCACAAATAAAACATTTCAAATACTATAACTGATTATACATGTATACACATGGTGGAGAAAGTGGAGGGGTGGGGAAGCTCCTTTTTTTCTCCTAGAGATGGGGGTGGGGTGGGGAAGCTCCCTTTATTTTTCATAGAGATGGGGGCGGGGTGGGGAAGCTCCTTTATTTTTTTTCTAGAGATGGGGGTGGGGTGGGGAAGCTCCTTTAGCTCCTTTATTTCTCCTAAAGATGGAGGTTGGGGTGGGGAAGCTACTTTTATTTCTCCTAGAGATGGGGGGTGGGGGACCGAAGCTCATTCATCAAATGACTTTCATTTGTCCCTCCATACTGTGTATTTGCTTCACATGCAAGGGACTTTGAATTCTTTCATGGCTGTGATGGGATCTATCCAGCTAACTTAATAATAGGAAGATGTCTACTTATTTACTCATTTGTACAGTAAGAGGCACCAGTTAGAGCCTCCTATACAGTTAAAACTACCATATCACCAAGTGACCTTTGCTGTGAAGAAAAGATGTTAATTCCTTACCACAATTGGTCTTCAAGCACGTGGTTTTACTGTAGAATAGTTTTGTTTGTTTATATACATGAGGATAATTTGATATCTTGTATATAAAGTGATATCATATGGCTGTATACTAACAGTTTAACTGTATGTTTTTTAATCAGAATAATGGAGTTTTGATGTTTTTATTATGTTGTAAGTGTTATATACTTTACTATTAGGCAACAATTATTTACTGTGGACTTTATAGGGTCTGTTAAGACTGCATTGACCTACAGACTGGACTGATTGAAACAGTTTAATGGCCAGAAATATGTCTGGTTTTCATCATGATTTTTATTAAGAGTTCAATAGTCTGATCAGCTCATAAATTGAGCATAGAGTGAGATTTTTTTATATAAATTTTAATGGCATGAAATTTTAAAAGAATACTATGAAAGCACTTGCACCCTTTTATGTGACTATACTCGCAGATGATTTTGCTTGAGCTTTTAGAGAGGTTTTTTTTTTTTTTTTCAAGCAAATTATATAAATGTATTATGTCCAAGGAAAAAGAGTAATTTTGAACTTTTAATGAAATAATGAGTTAAATAAATGTTATCAGTGTAAGTAAATGCATTTTTTTTATATCTTAATGAAAGTTATTCTGTCCTTCTTTGAAGAAGTGAGTCTATATTGCTCAAAACATGTATGTCGGTATGTATATGTAACAAAAACATGACTTTGAACAAGAGCTGGAGAAAGCTTTCAATCTATAGACTTTTGAATTTTTTGGGGAGGGACCTGTTAGATACAATAAAATTTCCCTGACTGATTTTTAATTGATATACACTAATGGAAAGTTAGGACTGGAAAAATTTTGAAATTTTTGTATACTGTTACGCATGAATAACAAACAGCGTCAATATATTAGAATTGTTTAAATTTTGTAAAAAAAAAACGGAAAAAAAAAAACGGATGTTTCATCATTTCTTGTTTTATAAACGTTATTTTTTTTTTGAAGGAGACTTATAATGGTGAAAGCTAAGAATGCTAAAAGCTTAGAAAAGTTTTTGTGTTTTTATTGAAAAGATTGCTTATATTAAATAAGATAAAAGTTCTAATAAATAGAGGATATTGAATGAGTGTAAGTTCAATACTGAATTTATTGCACGAGTTGAATAAAATTATATTATGCGAGCCTCTGGCGAGCATAATATTATTTTATTCAACGAGTGCAATAAATTCTGTAATGGTCTTACACGAATTTAATATTCTATTTATCACATGCCCAAAAAAAGACCATTTAAAGTGAAATAATAGTAAATTTCCATTGACGCGCCTGTAGTATAACGCTAACATTAAGCGCGTCTTTACAATATGTTTGTGTAACGCTAATGACGTCACGTCAAAATATATGCACGGCCGTGCAATACCATATTTACGGAGTCGCAAAATCGGCACGGGTGTGTGATAATCTGTTTTATTTTATACAATGTACTATTTTATAAAAACTTTTATTATATAATTTTATTTAAAATATACTGTTTCTAGCGTCAAGTCTGCAGATGAGAGGTAGGCTGTATTATAAGTTATACACCATTTCTTTATCAAAGTCTTTGAAAAAACGAAACATTCAGAACCTTGGTTAAGGCTGTAAGAATTCTTTTACTAGATTATATAACTATGGTGATTTGAACTGATTTTCCATGGTACTTCTGTATAAAATCTATGATTTTTTTTTCTTATTATTATTTTTTTTTTAGTTGATTTTTGATACTCTTAATAATTATGTTATGTTTATTTATCTGGAAAACACATTTTATTCTTGTTTTATTAGGTTTCATCTGTTTCTATATTTATATGCAAGTTTTACGCTGTGGTGAGGGATTATTAACCTTTTTTCGGACATTGTTGTCAGATTTTTGTGACATTTAAAATCTAATTTTCTACTAGAATCAGAATTGAATTGAACTTGGCACTGTCAGTGATCTGAAACTTGGCATTTTTGTCTAAATGTCTTGGTAACTTATGCTATGTTTAATACTTTTGAAATCCCCCTTTTTAAATTTTTTTTTTGTTTTAATATTTTTATTTTTGTAGACATAAAACAATTCGACCGTTTGTAGTGCGTAAAGAATCCGACACAAGGCTGGTACCTATATACCGTCAAATTCCTATTAAACGCCCCCTGGGACCTCTAACCTAACATTATCTAAAGGGGGTGGGGTTGGGCATTTATTAAAACACAGTTTTAAATAAGGTCCTAAATCCAAAAATCATTGTAAATATGCTTGGACTGTTAAGCATTGGTTTTCATATTAATGTTAAAAAAGGATTTTATCTTGGGGGATTCTTGGTGGGGGGACTTTTATTAGGAGAGGGGTGTTTAGTAGGAATTTTATGGTATCTGTGATGTATTCTAATCTGGTAGGCGGGCAGACGCTAATTGACTATCTCATTAATATATTTAATATTTGCTTAATTATTATACTAAAATAATAATTAATCTCTACATAATCTGATATATGTTAATAGTGTAATGAAATATAAATAGTGTAAGAAAACATATTATGTGATTGAGATTTAGTTTGTAATCATTATTACATGTAAATTTAGAAAAGCAACAAATACTTTCTTCTTAGTTAAATTTCTAGATAAGGACTAGTAATCCTTTAATGCACATCAGCTTAGTTTGTAATCTGTACAAATTATAAAATAAATGACTTATCTTCAATAAGAACAGTATGGTATAAAAATATTTTCATATCTTTAGTTTTTCCATGCTGTTCCTTGTAATTTTCAATTAACTTTCTTAATGTTGTAGTTTTAGAAAATCCAACATTTTCTTGTAGTAATTAAAAGCCTTTATTTCCCCTTTTAAAAAAAAAAAAGGAAACAAAAAAAAAAAAAGAAAAAAACAAGAAAATTTCTGTAGATTAATTTGTTCAAACTACATCATGATAGCTTAAAATAATACATGTACTTTGTATAATATTATTGTCAGTAATAAGTTCACTCTTTTACTTATTAATGCCCCCATTTCGAAGAAAAGGGGGCTATATTGCTTTGCACTAGTCGGTCCGTCGGTCCGTTGGTCCGTCGGTCCGTAGACCAAATGGTTTCCGAGTGATAACTAAAGTAAACCCTTAGGCCTAGGAACTTCAAACTTGGTATGGTGATTGGTCATGATCAGTAGATGATCCCTATTGATTTTTTGGGTTAAGGGGTCAAAGGTCAAGGTCCACATTGACCTTGTAAGCAAAAACGGTTTTCCGATCAATAACTAAAGAACCTTAAGGCCTAACCAGGAACTTCAAAACTTAGTAAAGGTGATTTCATGACCAGTAGATGACCCCTATTGATTTTGGGCAAAGGGTCAAATTTTCAAGGTCACATGACCTTGTAACAAAAACGGTTTCCGATCAATAACTAAAGAACCTTAAGGCCTAGGGAACTTCAAACTTGGGGGTATGGTGATTTTGGCCCCATGATCAGTAGATGATCCTATTGGATTTTTGGGGTCAAGGGGTCAAAGGTCAAGGTCACATTGACCTTGTAAGCAAAAACGGTTTCCAATCAATAACTTAAGAACTTAAAGGCCTAGGAAACTTCAAACTTGGTATGGTGATTTTGGTTCATGATCAGTAATGACCCCTATTGATTTTGGGGTCAAGGGGTCAAAGGTTCAAGGTCACATTGACCTTGTAAGCAATAACGCGTTTTAATTGATCAATAACTAAAGAACTTTAAGGTGCCTAGGAACTTCAAACTTGGTATTGTGATTGGTCATGAATCAGTATATGACCCCTATTGATTTTGGGGTCAAGGGGAGTCAATTGGTCAAACTGGTCACATTGACCTTCTTGGCTAAAAACACAGTTTCTGATCATTAACAAAAGAACCCATTAGGCCTAGGAACTTCAAACTTGGTATGGTGATTGGTCCATGACCAGCAGATGACCCCTACTTGATTTTGGGGTTTAAGGGGGGTCAAAGGTCAAGGTCACATTGACTTTGTAGGTAAAAACGGTTTCCCCGATCAAGTAACGGGAAAAGAACCCTTAGGCCTAGGGGACTTCAAACTTTGATATTGGTGATTGGTCATGAACAAGTAGATGACCCCTATTGATTTTGGGGTCAAAGGTCAAGGTCACATTTACGCTCTTAGGTAAAAACAGTTTTCTGATCAATAACTAAAGAACCCTTAGGCCTTAGGGAACTTCAAACTTGGTATTGGTGATTGTCAATGACCAGTAGATGACCCCTATTGATATTGGGGTTTAAGGGGTCAAAGGTTTTGAAGGGTCACATTTGACCTTGTAGGTAAAAATGCTTTCAAATCAATAAACTTAAGAACCCTTTGGCCTAGGAACTTCAAACTGGTATGGTGATTGGTCATGACAAGCAGGATTTACCTATTGATTTGGGGTCAAGGGGTCAAAGGTCAAGGGTCAAATTGACCTTGTATGTCAAAAAAAAAAAAAATGGGGTTTCCAATCAATTAACTAAAAACGCTTAGGCCTAGGAATTCAAACTTTGTATGATGATTGGGTCCGTGACCAGCAGTGACCCCTATTGAGTTTTTGGGTCAAGGGATCAAAGGTTAAGGTCATTATGACCAGTAGATACTTGATAACCCTTATTAATTGTTTTGATCACTGGGTCAGAAAGTCATGCATAATAACCTTTTTCACATGACATTGGCGGGGAAATGGGGGGCATACATTTTTTACAAACATATCTTTGTTTTTTCTGTACTTAAAAAATTAACCAAAATTTTTACCTAATAAAGAAAAAATTGTTTTTTTTTAAAAAATTTAAATGAGAAAATTTTCCCTTGGCCCAAGTTTAACTCTTTTAAGGGGTTTTTAAACAGGCTTTTGTTTCCATGGCTTTTTTGAAAAAATTTTCTTGATAGCCAAAAATGTTTTTAACCCCACAAGGGACCCATTTATTGTATATTTTAATCTATTTTTAAAAATTATTTTTTTCAATTTTTTTCCAAATTTTTGGAGGTCTCCCCATTTAAATTTTTAAACTAAAGGGTTGGATTTTTCAACTTTGACTCAGATTTGGGGTGAAATTTTGAGTTTTATTTATACTCGCCAAACCATTTTTGCCCATATGGGCGATTTCCTCCAGAAGGGGTTTTATCAATTTTTTAGATTTTTTCAAAAAGGGGAAAATTTTTTCCAAGGGTTTACAGAAACAGAAAATCCCTCCAGTTCCAAAAGGGCTTCCCCGGGTTTTTCTTTAACAGGGAAAGTTTTAAAACCCACTCTTTACACTGGAAACCTTGTTTAAAGTCTCACCCAAAAAGATTTGATTTTTAATTTTTTAATTTTCCCAAACCCCGGGAAAAATTCAAACCCACAATATCGAAAAAAAAAATTTTCAAACCGTTTTTTAAAGCTAAAAAAGGGGTTTGGGCTACTTTGGGACTAATGTTCCACTTAGTCCTTAAAAAAACCCACAGGGGGAAAAGCCCTGGACCTTTTTTCGGGGTTTTCCCCTTTTGAAAAAAAGTAAACTTTTAAAAAAAATTTTGGGTTCACTTTAAAACCAAAAAATGATTAAACCCCAAAATTAAATAAAAGTAGTTTTGGGTCTTTTTTTAAAAATTTAAATGGCCATTTTTTTTTTCTTTTTTTCCCGTTTTTTATTTTTTTAATATTTAGTTAAATTTTTAAAATTCCTGTGGGGTTAAAATTTTAATGTATAGGTACAAACAATTTTTATTGTACAGAATGGGATATTTTTTTAGTTTTTAAAGTTTTTGGAAAAAATTATATGGCCTTATTTTTAAACAGTTTTTTTCCCAAAAATAAGGGTTTATATAAAGGAAAAGGGGACCAAAATAATTTGGGGCAAAAATTTTTAAACAAAAAAATTTTAATGCGGGCAAACCACCCCCCCTTTTTTCAAAGAAAAAATAAAAAATTTAAAATTTTCAAAAATTTGGGACAGTAGCCATGTATAATTAGTAATATATAAATGTCCCCGATTACCCCAAAAAAAGTAAACTTTTACATACATGCAGGGGTTTTTTTAATGAAATGGGTAAATAATAAAAAATAAATATAATATTGTATGTGTATAAATATTAATATGATAATGTAAGCTGTTTTGCTTTAAGATCAAGTGTGCTGTGTTTTTGTGGTGATTTGTATTTATATTATACATGCAGTTTCTGAACAGATTTGGATTGTGCTTATATGTGAGGGCAGATTAATCAAAACATAATCAGAAGACCATTTTTATTATGTGACATAAAAAATTTCAACCATGTATTAAAATTTGTTGATATAAATTATAACTGTTTACTGTTGATTATTCATAGGTTTTAGCTAAAAAAATTTTAATGGACTATTTTGAAAGTGAAAACACATTCTAGGCATCTATGCATTAGAAGTGTTTAAAATAATTAGACAATGAGGGATTATATCAAAAATTTTTAAAAAATTGTCTTTTTTCCCTTTTTTAATTTTTTTCCTTGGAAAAAATTTTAAATTGGAAAAATTTTTTCCCCAAAATTTTTCGGGTAAAAAATTTTATTTTTAAAATATGAATGTTTTTAAACCGTCTTTAAAAACTTTTAATTACTGTTTTTCCCTTTTTAAAATAGTTAACAAAACCGAATCCACCCTTATTGCTAAAATTTTAAAATTTATTTGCCCAATTTAAAAAAATTTCATCCCATTTGCTGGTTAATTTTAAATCAAAAAAATTACATGTATTTTTTTCCCATAGCTGTAAATTTTTGGGATCAAATTTTATCACCCCCAAATTAAGCGGGTCAATTTGGGGAAAAAAAAAGGCTTTTTATTTTGGGCCTTTTAAATTTTGAAAAAAAGGGAAATCATTACATTTGTTTGTCTTTTTTTGGTTTTAAAATATATTTCTCCCAAAAAAGCTGCCCCAATTTTTTGATAAAAATATCATTTTTTTTCCCTTTTTCCCAGTTTTGTAATAAAAATTTTCATTAATTTGCAGCCCAAATTTGGGATAAAAATTTCATCCCAGAATTGCTGCCCAATTTTGATAAAAAAAAATATATTAAATTAGCGAATATAAAATAAAAAAAATTAAAAAAATTTTTTAAAGACCCAGGGGGAAGAAGGTCGCGGGGAAAAAACTTTCAAAAAAAAAACCAATAAAGGGGTTTAAAAAAAGTCCCCGGATGACCTCCAAAATCCGGCCCGTCAGCCCAATTTTGGGAGTTTGATAATTCCTGTTTCATCATTAAACTTCCCAAAAAAATTTTCCAATTCCCCTTTTCCAAACTTGGGGTTACTTCAACCAAAAAAATTTCCAAATTTTGGGGAAATAGGGCAACTTCAGCGTGTAAATACAACATTGATGGGAGATTTAACAGGTAAAGTTTTATACATGTAGTTACATAATACTCTTATTAGGAAAAAGATTATAATTTTTGAGGGCATCTATGTAGAATAATTCATGGTTCAAGTTCAAATGCGCAGGAATATTATCACAAAAGCCGATAAACCTGAGTGATAATTTCAAAGCATTTGAAAGATAAACTTTTGCTTTATTATACTTAAATGCAAGAAACATTAATATCTATTTCCATCTAATCTTGCTAATAAAAAACAGATTTGATAAAGATATTGTGAACTACATTGAAATAATTTTCCCGACATCATTTTTTGTTTTGTTGTGTTTTTTTTGTTGTTGACATCATATGGGAAATAGATAACAATTTTGAGTGCATTGTTGTAGCATAATTTACAGTTTGAGTCCTTTGTTATTTCAGGAGAAAATGGTATTTTATTCAGTATTTCATTATTTCAGATGATAACACAATCTCATAAAATCATTTTCTAACTGTTGCTCCACTACCCTTTGCTAGGTAGCAAAGAGTAACGGAGCGAAAAACGATGATCTGATTTGAATTAGATTTGGTGATGACAGTATTTCATTCAGTATTTCCATTATTTCAGGTGATAACAGTATTTCATTCATTATTTCAGGTGATAACAGTATTTCATTTTTTCAGGTGATAACAGTATTTCCGTTATTTTAGGCGATAACAGTATTTCATTCAGTATTTCATTATTTCAGGTGATAACAGTATTTCATTATTTCAGGTGATAACAGTATTTCATTATTTCAGGTGATAACAGTATAAATTCAATATTTCGATATTTCAATTGATTACACAGTATTTCAGTTAGTATTTCATTTCAGTTTATAACAATAGAAATTCAATACTTTCAATGTAAGGTGAGAATTTTCTAATTCAATATTTTGGTTATTTCAGGTGATAACAGTATTTCATTTCGTCGTGTGGAAGCTCTCACAAGGTCTCATACTCAAACAGACTTCAAACCTCAATCACAGTTCCAGATTCCTCCAGAAAATCGAAGAGATCTTGGTATACCATTGAATAAAGATCACAAAGACAGGTACTGTTATAAAGAAAATTGTATACATTTATATTACTGAAACAGAGGGCTTTATGACCATAGAAAGAAATAGGTACAACGCCTTTGATTTAATGAAATGATAGTTCAATTTCTTGGCAGACGGAAAATAAACATGATCTGGTATATATGGTGGTTCTTGAGGTTGCAATTAGAGAATAAAGCCCTGTGACTATGCGCGATGTAGGCTTTAATTATAAGTATTTATCGGAAGATAATTTTTTCCATATTTTAAGAACAGAAATTGATTTATTAAATAAAACTTGGATGACGAAATATTGGGAGTTTAACTTTTATTATTTTGCCTTTAGAAACTAGAAATTAAAAAATTTATTGTCATAATTTTATTGTAATATAGGCAATTTAATGATGTGTATTACCTACATGTACTTTAGAAAAATATTTTTCTTTTAATTTGTTTTTCTATTAACTTTAATTTGGATGATTCACTGTATATCTATAATTGTTTTTGCGGTAATTAGTAACAGGGAAAGTTGACATATTGCATAGATAATTGATTGTCTTTCCTATAGAGTTACAAGGAAGATGAGCGGGTCACCGGGAAAGTCGCACAAACTAGGCGGGTCTGCTGTAGGCCCACACCAGAGGAACAAGGAGCCGGACTCAATGTTGTTACAACAGTCCTGGGGTATAAACGGCTCACCAGATCTTGGTGCACTACAGAATGTCAGATAATCTAAGGAGTCTGATCAACCATTAGCCTGATTGCACCTATATTGGTTCTCCGGTTAATGCAGACCAGCCATCACATCTGTACAGTCTGACCAGGCTCTATAGTACTATTGGTAGCTCTGCTTTTGTAATTTTATATTGAAATCCGTTAAACTTTGAATGGACTGTTCCAAATTTTAAGCAGGGCAAATGCATTTTAAATATTCAGGATAATGGTAAACAAGATAGTGACATAATATCTCACATACCCGTGCCGATTGTGCAACTCTGTAAAAATGGTATTGCACGGCCGTGCATATATTTTGATGCGACGCCATTGATGCTATAGAAACATAATGCAAAGACACTTTAATGTTAGCATTAAAATTCAGGCACATCAATGTAAAAATGATTCTTTATAAATAAAAACAGTCTTTATTTTGGGTATGTGATAAATAAAATATTATATTGGTGCAGGTTCATTTACTGAATTTATTGAACTCCTTGAATACAATATTATGCTCATCAGAGACCTGCATAATAGGATTTTATTCAACTCCTGCAATAAATTCAGTATTGAACCGACACTTATTCAATATCCTCTATATGTAACCCAACATGGCTAGCTTGACATTAAATGAATTACCTCCCCTGTTGCTAGCATGACATGAAATGAATTACCTCCCTTGTCTAAATGAGTAAAGCATTAAAATTGTTGCATTGTGAAATGGAAAGTTGCCTTAAATAAATATCATATATATTCTATATAACATTAATAAGAAATGCCTCACATATCATACAGCCTTTATATTATATCATATTGATGTAAAATTTATGAGGAAAAACCATGTCGGGTTTTTTTTTTTTTTTTTTTTTTTTTTCGTTTTGGTGTTTTTGTTTTTTTTTCTTAATGTTTACTTTGTTGTTATTGTTGTATTGATATAAGCATTATTAGGGGATATTCAATTGTACATAAATTGGAAATAAAAAGCATTTATCTGTAGAATATTCATTTTCATATCTGTTCAAAAGTATTTGTAGAATTGTATTGAATTCTTTAAAGTCATTTATTTTTCACAATGTAATTAGTCATGTTTGTTTGGTTCAACTGTTAATGGATGATGTAGCCTCTGAGTTTGCCAAAGTTATGCATTGTGCTGCACAGTCATTCACGTAAACTTATGCATTAAAGATATTCATTTGGAATCGTGCTTAGCATGAGAGAATAGTAAAATTTGTGCATTAAAGACATCCAGTCAATATCATTCTCAAATACATTCAGTTACAAAGAGGCATGCATGCTAGACAACAAATCAAAATCATGGATAACTACATTCATTCAAAATCATGCTAATAGTCATCCATTCAAAATTTCACACAAATACATTGAGTTTTAACTATTCACAAATACACATTAATTCCAACTTATGCATAAATTTATTCAGTCAAAATTATGCATGAATTCATTCTGTCAAAATTATGCATAAATTTATTCATTAAAAATTATGCATAAGAATAGCCAGTCAAAATTATGCACAAGTACATTCATTAAAAAAATATGCACAGATACATTCAGTCAAAAATATGCACAAATACATTCAGTCAAAATTATGCACAAGTACATTCATTCAAAATTATGAACAAATACATTCAGTCAGAATTATACACAAATACATTCAGTAAAAAAACCTGTTTTCAAAAAGCGTTTATTTCACCATTTATTTCAATGTTGTGTCTATCTGAAAAAATGAAGTGCAAGCATATAAAAAGTAGGTCATTGACAAAGTTAGTAAGTCACAAATAAGAAAAGAATTAAATAGCTTCAGTCTCTTGTATGTCGCTCAATACAGAGCTGTGTTGAATAGTTTAATTCTTACCATCTAACTATTACATAATTTATATAAAAACTTCATAGGCAAATGCAGTAGAATTTTACATTTACAGTTCTGGCAGCCATAGGCTTAAAGACATTATATTTTTGTAACACATGTACAATGAAAAAAATATTTTCTTTGCAAAAACTTCAGCTTTTGTGAAATTATAGAACTGAGTTATTTCCCCTGACTTGTACAAATTAGAAATTAACTAAATAATCAAGGAAGGTATGAAGAACAACACATCAAATTAGAAATTACTGTGCACAATATTTTACACCAAGTTTTATCAAATTTTCAAGAAAACACGGAATTGTAGGATAAAATAAAACGTGTCTGAATCTACCTCAGTGGGTCAAAATGGTTTTGATTTTTTTATTGTAGATCTTTGTTTAGGTTTTGGATTTGAATATTAGATTCAGGTTTTTGTTTGAGATATTTTTAGACAATGTAGAATAAAGTGCTTGCTTTGATTTTATTCTCACACTTATTGTCAATGTAGCTTAATTGAATGTGAAGAAAATGAAATATTTTACTTTACTGAATGTTAATACGAGTAGAACACTTTTTGTTATTCGCTGGTGTGTTAAAGGAGGGTAAAAAATCATGTTTTTCATTCAGAGATTCTTGTATTTAAACCTTTTTTTCTTTAAATATTTTTAATGTTTGTGGTTCTTTGTTATTAACAGCTTCTTGTTTGTAATGAATGTTAAAATTCTTTCCGTTTTTTGGCCATGAATTACTTAACATTAAAACTGCTGTGATGCAGTATAATGAAGTCGCTGAAAAATTTGAAATTCATGGATATATATTGACATAATTTGTTTCCAGATAATTAGGACTCTACAATACATTTCTATCTCATTTCACTAGAAAACTTGAAAAAAACAAGTTTACTTTACAAAGTCATCAACATAATTTTTTAATGTTCTGTTCCCTTTTTTTTTTGCAAGTTCATAAAAACATAACTGTGTTAGTCATTAAAATGTAGATATAAATTCATACAGGTTTTTGTGTCGATTTTTGCTCCTGTTTTTTCTTTTTGTGTGCATTTAAGATTATAAAATCTGCTGTGATATGCCTTTTACTGTTGATTATTTATAATGCTCCCCAAAAGGAAAAAAAATTATGTAGGAGCATAATAGTCGATAGTTTGTCTGTCCATGTGTGTTTCAATAATGTTCACTTTTATATCTGGTAATGTAGTCACTGTTCTATGGAAACTCTTCCCGTCGATAAACCTGGGTTCCAGTCTTGTATTTTTATGTTTTTATGTGCTTCTGTTCAGCAAATCGCTGATACTATCAGAGAATGTGACGTGCTGACGAACGAATACGAAATAGCGCGTATGACTTTGTTACGAATAAGCAAAAAATATCATTAAGGTTAAAGTGACATGGTCAAAGTATTTAAGGTTAAAGTGACATGGTCAAGGTCATTAAGGTTAAAGTGACATGGTTAAGGTTAAAGTGATATGGTCAAGGTCATCAAGGGTAAAGTGACATGGTTAAGGTTAAAGTGAAATGGTCAAAGTCATTAAGAGTAAAGTGTCAAGGTTAAAGTGGCGTGGTTAAGATCACTAAGGGCAAAGGTTAAAAATTCATTTTTCAGCTTTTTCATGAAGTCTCGCAATTTTTTGTGAGCTGTGTTGGAAATGTGTTGGGGAGCATATATCCATCACTGATTATTTGTATTTTACAGATATTTATTTTTAGTACTATATTTAAGTCATGTGATAAAGTCATGCTTTATAAAGCTTTCGTTCCTCTGTGTTATACATTTTATAAAGTTTTATCTATATATATGCTGTTCTAGTAGTTTTATGGCATGTTTGTTTTCTTTTTCTCACATTTCTTAACATTTATTTTGCAATATGCAAATTACAGCTATTTCATTTTTAATATGTCAGTGATTATTTTATATTTATAGATTTTTCATTGTTTATAACAGATGTATAACAAGCATAAACCTCATTAAATTTTACACAAGAAAGTTAAAACAAATGTTTGAAAGATTTATATATATGGCCTAGTAGTCTGGTAACTTCTGTGTGATTGACCTAGTGGTCTGGTAACTTACTGGGTGATTGACCTAGTGGTCTGGTAACTTTCTGTGTGATTAACCTAGTGGTCTGGTAACTTACTGCCTAGTGGTCCAGTAACTTACTGTGTGATTGGCCTAGTGGTCCAGTAACTTACTTTGTGATTGGCCTAGTGGTCTGGTAACTTACTGTGTGATTGGCCTAGTGGTCTGGTAACTTACTGTGTGATTGGCCTAGTGGTCTGGTAACTTACTGTGTGATTGGCCTAGTGGTCCGGTTACTAACTGTGTGATTAAACTAGTGGTCCGGTAACTTACTGGGTGATTTACCTAGTTGTCCAAGAACTTACTGGGTGGTTGGCCTAGTGGTCCAGTAACTTACTGTGTGATTGGCCTAGAGGTCTGGTAACTTACTGTTTGATTGGCCTAGAGGTCTGGTAACTTACTGTGTGATTGGCCTAGAGGTCTGGTAACTTACTGTGTGATTGGCCTAGTGGTCTGGTAACTTACTGTGTGATTGGCCTAGTGGTCCGGTTACTAACTGTGTGATTAAACTAGTGGTCTGGTAACTTACTGTGTGATTGGCCTAGTGGTCCGGTAACTTACTGTGTGATTGGCCTAGTGGTCTGGTAACTTACTGTGTGATTGGCCTAGTGGTCCGGTAACTTACTGTGTGATTGGCCTAGTGGTCTGGTAACTTACTGTGTGATTGGCCTAGTGGTCTGGTAACTTACTGTGTGATTGGCCTAGTGATTGGCCTAGTGGTCCAGTAACTTACTGTGTGATTGGCCTAGTGGTCCGGTAACTTACTGGGTAATAAACCTAGTGGTCTTGTATCTTACTGTCTCAGTATGAGTGTTGAATATTATACAGGTATACAGTTAAGCTGTTAAGCAAGGAGTGTGAAAGATTACATGTTACTTTTAAGCTGTCTTTCTATAAACTGCTTGTTTAAGTGATATAGTGCTGTCCTAGTGTAAGTGATTTAGTAGTGGCCTTTAATGCCTACCTAGTACGAGTGATTTAGTGTTGGTATATTGAAAGTGAACTTAGTGCTGTCAATGTGATTTATTCAGTGCCAGTATACTGTCACATAGTGTTGCCTCAGTGCATGTGATTTAGTGTGTGTGATTAACTGTTAGCTTATTGAAAGTGAACAAGTGTTTTGTCAGTGCGAGTAATTTAGTGTCATCAAATAATACCAACAGACCCTAGGGCATTTCTGCAGGATATCTATTAGTACATTTTGATTACTTTTTTTTTTTTTGCCAAAACAAGATTTACTATTTGCCACATTGATACTGTTAATGCATGTAGAGGTATTTTTAATGTTGTACAATTTTTCTGTGATGTTATACATTATAATCCGTCCTCTTTTAACTTATATTATAAAAGTTTACATTATTCTTTGATGAATTATTTTGTAATAAAAGATGCTCATTTTATTAAATATAAGAAAACTGAAAATTTGAATTCTTTGTGTTTGTCCCCAACTTTCCTCCACGGTCTTGGAAAAAGTAAAATGCAGGAAATCTGAAAGGTGGTTTGTACGAAGTCTGTGTTTATTGAGGGTCCATTCGCCCGGTAGGGCACAAAAGCTGCATTCGCTGTCGAGTACGGATGTTTCTAAAGTCAAAATGTCATCATTTCATCTCAATGTTAAATACTGCTGAAGGCGGTGCTAGGGAGGCTAGACGATAGCTTGGATTACTCTCTGAATATATATCCTCTGTTGTGAAAAAAGTGTGCATATTATGCTTTTACAATCTTAAAATGCTGACAAAATATTTGCGTTTTAAAGAAGTTTTTCATGTCTCGTGCAGTTATTTATAGTATACGAAGTACTATAAATGCGTTCCATTTTGTCATAATTCATGTAATATGTAGGTTATATTTTATCATTTTCTCCCGCGTCTAGGAATTTATAAAATCCTAATTATAAGTTAATTCTTTATAGAACTTTTGTTTGAAATTATTTTTGTCCTGTAGGGTTGTAGTATTTCAAACGAATCATATATAACACTTCTCTTTTAAATTAGTTAAACGGCTAACCTTAAATCAGTGTATCGTCACATCTAGCAGGGTCTTTTATTTGAAAGACCCTGCATCTAGTAAAAAATCCAAATACGTAATTAATTAGTGGTCAGCACTTACAAATTTAATTTCATAAACACTTATGTATATTTTAATTTGGAAATACTACTAAGACACTTCTGAAAATATTGCCATTTTGTTAGAGATTTTCGGGAAAGTGTCCGCGCGACCACATACGCGCATTCACAAACGAGAAAAGGGACAGAGCGCTGTCCGTCCGTCCCCTATACAAAGGCCAGACTATGAAATTATGCTATTACTTTATAATAATTAACAAGGAAAGGTTTTGGTGTGTACGCAATTAAAGTAACGCAAATCAAGCTGGAATTAAGTTTCGTCCTTTTAATTTCGGTAGTGAAATTTTTAAGTTCTTATAGAATTTCTAGAAAAATCTTGAGTTTCCATTTTTTCCTACTTTTCATTTAATAAATACATTATTTTATTTCTGCAACCAAAATTTTTAAAAAACCCCCCCTTCTAAACCTTTAAAAAGTGGGGTTTAATTAAACGCGAAAATTTTTTTTATAAAATTACCATTATGCTAATTAGACTTCAATTCAGCGAAACGTTTTAAAAAAAAAAAGAGTTAAGAATGGAATTTTGTTAAAAGAAAATTTAAACGAAAATTAAAAAGGGAAAAAATAATTAAAAACACATACAAGTTTTAGAAAAATTTATACGAAATTTGAAGCATTTATTATTCATAGTATATAAAAAAAAAGATTTCATATTTTTAAATCTGGGCAATATTGTTAAAAATAAAATTTCAATTTTTTTCAAAATAGTACTAAATTTTAATTTATTTCTAAAATTGTGAAAAAGCCATTCATGTCCCTTATTCGCATTAAAAACCCAAGGGTCAAAAAGTTTAAAACAGGAACTTTCCAAACTTCGGGAGTTTAAATTCTTGTATTAATTATTAACTATTAAGTGGGTATTATGATTCAAAAGGGAAAAATAAAAACTTTAAATATAAACATTTTTGGGTAGATTTTAAAAATTTTTAAATTTTAGTATTCTAAAAATCCAAAAAAAGACGTAACAATTTTATGGCACTTTACTTCTGGTAATCCGTAATTTCACATATAGTTTCCAGATATATATTGCAAATTTTAGTTTAAATGTACATGTATATATAGCACTTACCAAAACATTAACCACCTACTCAAGTATACAAGTTGATAAAACTTTCACATTAAAAGGTTTTGCATTTAGTTTTGAAACAAAACAATTCCGATATATTTTATTTTAATGCTGATGTGCGTTTGGTTGTTGATTGTAGCTCATTTTTGTGCCGTTCTATAACTTAACGTTTGCTACTGGTTATATGCTTTGCTACATGTATAATGGAAAAGCAGATTCTCTATAAACTTTTATGGTTTTTTTAAAGAATCTTAGTACTAACAATTCATTTGTATATCAACAGTTCTTGACACCTAACCATCGATAACTTGCAACTGGACCCAGCCGTTTTCTCTCGTCGGGAGTTTTGCAGCGCTTTGATTCCGGCGGCCGACGCTCGGAGTCATAATTGGAGAGTCTGTTTATAAGCGCTTTCATTGCTTTATCGTTCAAAGAACGGTTACCTTTAAATCTTTCATGCTCCAGGCTGTAATATTCCCACCGAACTACTTTAGGTGGAACATAAATGTCCCTTGCGTTTATCCGGCGGTTGCAAGAAATCCTGGCCGAATATGAAGCCGTTGGCCGACACACCCTAGCTACAACATTTTCTAATTCTAAAGGACTGACTTTTCTTGAAGGGTGCTCCATCGCGAGTAGCCCGGATGGTGTTTCGTTTACAACAATTTCCGCTTCCGTTCGTCTGCGTTCTTTCATTCTATGCAGCATGCGTTCTGTTGTGTGAAATCTATTCATCCTATCTTGTAATGTGTTGAAATCGCCTTTAGAATTTTCGCTTATATTATCCTTTTTAGAGATGTCTTGACTTCTGTGTCCAAGATTTCGCGTTTTAAAGTTTTCCGGAGGGGCGGACTTCGGTCTTCTGTAGTCCATTGTGTTATACAATTGTTGATTCATATTTTGAACAATTTACGTCATGGATAACTAGCAAGAAAATGTAATCTTTTTTGTGATGTAATTTATTCATGAACGAGCCTTGTGTGCATAAAATAATCCTGGTATTGAGCCACACGTTTAACACTCTTTATAAAAAAAAATTCTCCTTAACTTCACAAAAATAAAAACAAAACAAAAGTCCAATTTCTAGGGCTAGTTCGAAATGTTAAAACTTTACGATATCATTTCTTCACGAATGAATCACAACGCTACGTGCTCGACAAGATTTAGTTGCATTTAAATCAACAATCGAAATTAAATCGAAGATTTAAAATGCAAATCCGAATTTGATAAGAGAGCAATTGTTACAAACAAACTTTTAAATGTTTATCTTTTCGTTAAGGCGTTTCATAAAGACATCAGAGAGAACAGTGAATATTTGCTTTGTGGAAACCAAATTACGTACTGGCTCGGTAGATGACAATTGTTCTTTTGAGGCCCTGGAAGGGTGACTTTGTATCTAAATATAATTAATTATTTGTTTTGGCGGTTAAATAGTCTACCACCAACCAAGCTGGCAAATACCATAGCCCATAGAAAACAACGCAATCTTAAATCATTGTACGTAATGAAAGTGCGTTTGAAGGCTGGATATGAAAGAAGAAAATTATTATATAGCGGTCCATTATTTGTTTAAACTGCTATGTAATAATTTTTTCTTATTGTAAAATGATAAATCTTTCTTAAATAATGTAACTAAAAATGTAACACGTGACGGACAGGTATCTATATTTCACACTTATGTAAACTCATCATTGTTTTTTCATACTTAATTTTTTTGTTTTGTGAGAGAGAAAAAAATACATTGACTGATTTACACAGCAAAAGATTTATAAAGTATATTTCATTCCTTAAACTCAGTGCACTGTTAATATGCAAATCATAAATTTTAACTTTCCAAGTGAAAAAAAATTTAGATCGTAATTAATTGATTAAACAACTCTGGTTATTCAGTACTAATACGTTTAAAGCTGCACGCCTCCAGATGAGCCAAACTTTTTTAAGAAACTAAAACTTGAGCAAAATGTATTAAGATTGTTTAAAAAGTAAAATGATTAAAGATTCAAGTAATCATTTACATGTTATGTGTGATTTTTCAGTATCTATCACCATATTTCTACGCACGTGACTAATGCAATAAAGATTATATTTTCATATTTTGGCTTTTTTTGTAATTTACGTAGATTGTAAGTACCATTTGCAACGTGCAAATTATCTTTCTTTGCTCACTTCACAATATTTTACCTGAAATGCATTTTCCAAATTTTCATGAAAATTATTATGCATGTGGATGCATGCTGCTTTAAAACTTTTTTTTATAAACTCACGAACCTTTTATTTTCCCGTTTTTTTCTCTTCTTTCTTATATATAATAACGTATGAAACATATTATATTTTAAAAAATAGTATCCCTGTTGCGTACTAACGAATGAATGAATGATTGAGCAAACAAAGAAATATACGAAGAACGGACAAACTAATCAAAACAAATTCTACTAACCAACTAACCACAAAAAAAAAACAAAAACAAAAACAACACTAATCCACTATATTCAATCATGAAACTGTATAAAATGTATGTTCGTTGTGCTAATCTCCTAGAAATGTATCTTGATATAATACATGAATATGTTTAAACAAAAATACAGCAATAGCAAAACAAATCAGCAAACAGACAACAATTAAACAATCTATTGAACATCCAATACAACTACTAAACATCGTTTTGGTACACTTTCATTTTTAACAGAAAAAAAATCCCCCATCAAATCAAAATATGTAAATAGCATACTTAAATCAGTATGAAATGTCGCGAGTGCCTGAGAATACTTTGATGTAACGAGGGATAAGTTCCGTTTGGGGATATAAAACTCTTTGACAGGCTATCCATGTTTACCATTGTAACCATTCTCACACTTTGTATCCTTCCCTTACAAAAGGAAAATTGTTTTTCTTTTACTTTAAACAAATTCACATTGTTTCTCTTACTTACAACAAAGGGACATTGTTTCTCTTACTTTCAACAAAGAGACATTGTTTTTCTTATTTTCAACAAAAGGACATTGTTTCTCTTACTTTCAACAAAAGGACATTGTTTCTCTTACTTTCAACAAAGGGACATTGTTTCTCTTACTTTCATCAAAGGGACATTGTTTTTCTTACTTTCAACAAAGGGACATTGTTTCTCTTACTTTCAACAAAAGGACATTGTTTCTCTTACTTTCAACAAAGGGACACTGTTTCTCATACTTTTAACAAAAGCACATTGTTTCTCTTACTTTAACAAAGAGACTTTGTTTTTCTTACTTTCAACAAAAGGACATTATTTCTCTTACTTTCAACAAAGGTACATTATTTCTCTTACTTTCAACAAAGAGAATTGTTTTTCTTACTTTCAACAAAGGGACATTGTTTCACTTATTTCAACAAAGCTACATTGCTTCTCTTACTTTCAACAAAGGAACATTGTTTCTCTTACTTTCAACAAAGGAACATTGTTTCTCTTACTTTCAACAAAGGAACATTGTTTCTCTTATTTTTTACAAAGGGACATTGTTTCTTAAAATTACAACAGGAAAAACATTTTTCTCTCACCCCTCCCAACAAAGAAAAATTTTTCCCACTTACTTCCCAAACAAAAGGGATTTTTATAATTTAAACATTATTGTAAATTCAAATCTTCATTGTTATTACAACCATCATTCTATATGCTGTAAAAGCTTTTCACAAAGAAAACTAAGATCAAACGGATGACTTTAATTTAATTCTACAACATTCCCCATCAATAAGACCTAAAGTCCATGAAACAACGTGTGGGGTCGTTAAGTTGGGATAGTCAAGGCCTAGAGTTACGCACAGGGCATAAATGAATGCTATGTTATTACTTAATCCTTTAAAAAAAACTATACCAAAAATAATTTTTCCGAAGTTTTCTACTTGCGAAACCGAGATGGATCAATTGTTGGGATATCAGAAAAGGATGGTTCAAAAAGTCTGGGTTCGAGTCTGGGTTCGACCGTAACGTGGGTCAAGATCAGTATCAGCAATTCAAGTGAGACTATAATTGAATTCGTGAGAAACGAATAGAGGTAAAAGTTTCAAATAACATACTTATTTATCCGGGCCTCGACCAATTTTCCACTTTTAATTTCAAAATCATGTTTAACACTTGGGTTATATTTGTTTTTGTGATTGACCATAATCTGTTTCTCGTTCTATTATTGTTTTCATGTTAAATGCTTTCCGGTGTCGAACACAGTTATGATAAGAATGACCCGCCATTCAGTCATATCAAAATTTTAATTTTCCGCCTTTTAAAGCATTATGAAAAATAGTATAAAGTAAAAGGAATTAACGGGATTAGTTGAACCCCTTCACTCATTATTACATTGCTAGTCGTGGATTAAGTTCGATCTTATAAATATACTACCTCCTTTTGTAAATATTGATTCTTTTAGATATTGATGTTCATTCTACTTATTATGCAAGCCCTCTCCGCATTTACTTTAATTCAATCTTTTGTTATTTTGATTTCGAATAGATTTTTATTAATATAGGCGTCAAGTGCTATTTGAAATGGTTTTTGGAGACACTCGAAATTACTAATGGAATCTACCTAATAAATTCACATATAATTAGTTTAAATGGTATTTAATAATGTTAATTTATCAGGGGATCGGAGACCTCAAGGTCAATATATCAACATACATTTTATAAATACAAATTTGTAAATATATGTTCGAACCGATTAATCTGTCACGTGACTTACAACAATTTAAACTTATATGTTCGGTTCGATCGAAATGTAAGGTGTAAGCCCGTGCCGTTCGAGCTGTCACGTGACTTACAGAGTCCGAGCCGATCAAGGTGTCACGTGACTTACATCCGATCAAGATGTCACGTGACCATTAGAATTGAATTTGATGTTACACATGTATATGTTCCGGCTGATCGAGGTGCCATAAGACTTAATTTCATGATTGTGCTCGGGCAGGCGGGTGTGTCACTTGACTTGCATTGATATGGTCGATCTCATTGCGGTGCCACGTATCCACATTGATTACAATCAGACTTGGTAAGTGGCTCTATAGATCAACTTCTAGCTCCAACTAACTACAGTATATAAGGTTATAAAATCAAATAAAATCCTAACTTAAACACCTTAACACGAAGCAAAGAAACCACTTGAAAGCTGACTTGACAAAAGTTGTAGAAGAAAATTAAAATGTAATATACACGTGTATAGTGAGCAGAAGACAGTACACAATTTCTTAAGTGACTGACTACTTATCTCACATGATTTTTGAAAGGCCAGTAGAAGTTGGAACATGATCGTGAAGTTAAATCGTGAATTTGTGAAGTTAAAATCGTGAAGTCGTGAAGTTAAAATCGTGAATTCGTGAAGTTGAAATCGTGAATCTATAAAGTTGATATCGTGAATTCGTGAAGTTGAAATCGTGAATTCAAGAAGTTGAAATCGTGAATGCATGAAGTTGAAATCGTGAATTTATAAAGTTGATATCGTGAATTCGTGAAGTTGAAATAGTGAATTCACGAAGCTGAAATCGTGAAGTTGAAATCGTGAATTTGTGAAGTTGAAATCGTGAATAATATATTCATAAAGTTGAAATCGTGAATTCATGAAGTTGAAATCGTTAGTTCACTAAGCTGTAATCGGGAATTCATGAAGTTGAATTGTCCCCACTGTCTTTCGTAAAATGACCATTAGATTCAATGTCACGGAAATTATTCGTCTTTCCTATCAACGACCAACCAACGATAACTTACAAATTTGATTTCTCCCTACTAATGGAAGCGATTTTTGCGCTCAAACAGTTATTAGCTGAGTTAGGGGATATAGATATACTGTCATCTTTTTTCCTCTCGTAGAGTAGATGTTTGTCATATCATATTAAAGGTAACATTAAAAAGGTAACTCTATAAAACTTTAAATATCATTTTTTATTTATTTTTGAACAGGGAACAACTAGTTTCTGTACAAACATAATTTAATTAATCTAAAGGCAAACAAGCATTCACACATTTCAAACATTTCCGAATTCCTTCTAAAATCATTATCCTTTTTTGGGGGGGACCGTCTTTAATCATAGAGCCTGATTCTTATTTTTGATGGTCTTTATTTACAGGTGTAACTAATATTGATCTTGTTTTATAAGAGTATCAGGGCCTCAGTGGTTAAACAGTTAAGACTACAGTTCAATCAGGGCCTCAGTGGATAAACAGTTAAGACTACAGTTCAATCAGGGCCTCAGTGGTTAAACAGTTAAGACTAGTCAGTTCAATTGCCTCTCCACACTGTGGTTTAAAATCCAGCAAGTTGAAGTAGATGGTTCTTCTCGGGGTTCCTTTTGTACTACTTAAAGGCCCATTATGCTTCATTAATGCTATCATTTTTATTTTTCCACAACTTTTTTTATTTTTGGTATCTTGTTACAGTATCCTAAAAAAATACTTATTAACCATATAGTTAGGAAAAATCTTTAGCTTCTTTTGCTCTGTTTGCAATTAGTATACTTACAGTGAGAAAGTATTTTGTATGGAAGTCAAAAAACTAATTTGTTTACATTTTGCCACCTTTGCAACTCATTACTGCACATTTGTGCTACTTTCTTCAGTTGTTAAAACTGTTACATCTCATACGCTCGAAATCCATCATTAAAACATTATTAAACACATGTTGACATTTCTCAAAAATTAAAAAAAATATTGATTTCTGAAGCTCAATGTCCCTTTAACTAATACACAGAAAGGCATTAAAGATGTTCCCTCCAAAAAAAGGATAATTATTCCACACTATTCATTAGGTAATGTTCATAATACAAAAATAAAATGGGGACCTTTCTTCATAAGTGGTCTTTAGCACTTGTCCAAATGAAAAAATACATAAAGTCAATTTCACAAACAAAACTACAGGATTTCTAAAAACAAAACTTCTGTTACAATAATTCTAAATTCATACACACTTTTAATTAAAGGCCCATTATGCTCCAGAAATGCTTTAATTTAAGTCTAGCTACATAATTTTATTTTTAGTGTCCTGTTAATTTAATTTCATGTTAGATGCTTATCACATGAAAAAAGTAGCACTAAATGTGAAATTATTTGTCATGAAAGAAACAAAATCTAAACAAAATAGTATTTTGACTTTCATATAAAATACTAAATCACTATAACTGTCCTTAAATTACCAAAAAAAGCCACAAAAGCAAAAGATGGTGTACCTATTGTGGCCAATAAGTAACTTTCTGGAAACTCGAGGTTTTGGACATGAAAAATTAAAAAGCTGTTGGAGATATAACACTTAAAGCATTTCTGGGGGATAATGGGCCTTTAAAGCTGCACGCCTCCAGATGAGCCAAAATATTTCAAGAAAATGAAAATTGAGAAAAATGGTCTAATATTTCAAGAATGGTAAAAACAATCAAGAACAATGTTAAAGTTTACATGTTATTTGTGATTTAAGACTGATTTTGCAGTATTTTATCACCATATTTCTACTGCGTTACTAACGCAGTAAGGGCTTTTTTGCAATTTTTGACCTCTTTTTTGTTATTTGCAAGGATTGTAAGTGCCAATTGCAATATGTAAATAACTTTATTTGCTCACCTCACAATATTTTACTGTCAAATACATGATCAAAATTTTCATGAAATTTAACATGAATCTGGAGGCGTGCTGCTTTAAAATATTTTTGTAAATATTTGCAAAATATCTAACTATGATACAGATGTAACGGAAAGTAGAAAATCTAATCTTAATCAGTATGAAATGTACAGTTGGTCTTGTAGAACTTTGACCTTACAATAATATCTGATTTTAGAGTTTCAAATTAGATAACGAAAATATAACAATGCCCTAGTTTTTAAAATGTTTACTTATACATTATGTATTATCAAAAATTACAGCTTTACAACTTTTTCAATTGAGCAACCAATGGTCCAGCCAAAATGCTAGCACGTCTTTATACTGGCAGTTTAATTTTTGTATTAAAAAGGTACCTGGGTAATTAACTAACAATTATTCAATTCAGCAATACAATGTTCAAAAATAACATTCAAATCACATCACTCAAAACATAACTAAATGCCATTAAAAATTCACAAATGTACAGAAAAAAAAATCAATAAATTATTTTAAACATAAATACATGTACATAGTACAAATCTTTTAAAAATATGTATGAACCTATGAACATGTGTTTCAAAGTTAAAACAATCCCCACACCAACAGTTAAACTGATGTGCAACTAATTTACATTGTACCTTTTTAAACCCTATTGCAGCCAGAACTGTCATTGTATCTCCCTGTGACATTTCTAACATTAAGGTAGTCTTACTGCAATGCTTTCCCACCCAAAAATTCAAACATCAGCCAATATCGTAATAAATCGGTCATTTCTGGAACGTTATTTTTCACAATCATCAGCATTCAACAATAAATTTTAACTGTTTATAACTGGAATTTAGTACATAGCGTTAAAGGATGAGTGACTATTAATAGTAAAATGCCCAAGTTTTTGAAAAAATAACATTCCGGAATTAACCGATTTGCTACGATATTGGCCAATGTAAGATTTTTTTGGGGGCGGGAAAGCATTACAGTAAGACTTACTTAACAGGTATTTAGAATTCACAAATAGATACATATACTTATCATTTTTATCTACAGAGCTAAAATCTAGACTTTTAAGAAGGGCAAGAGCATTACATGTGGTGTTAATCTGTTAAAAATTTTAAGTTAAAATGAGGCATAACTAACAAAATATTCCTTTCAGAGTTATGTCCCTTGTGGACAATTTCACCTTGTCATGATAATCAAGTACACCAAGTTTCATATTGATACCTTTAAAATGTTTGAATAATGGGCTAGATTAAAGTTTTTGCACAATGACTTTATGAGCTAAACTTTTTCTTTGATACAGACTAGCTAAAAATGAAAAAAGAAAAGACAAAATTAATTTTTTCAACCTCACACCTCAGAAAAGAGAAGAAAAAAAATGTAAGAAAATCATTATAATATCAATTATGATATTTAATATGTTTTTAATAATATACAAATATGGACTTTTTAGTTGTTGAATATGATGTGATATGTACTTAAAAAATTAATATTGATTGAGCTGATGCTTAGAATCTTGCCTTTTCACCCATCGAAATGCATTTTTAAGATGCCTTATTCATCTGTTCACACTGAATTCTATACGATAATGAATGAAAGATGTAAAAATCGGCTTAAAAAGGGATATTTTTCTATTTTGTGATCATGATTTCTGCAAGCGTCTGTAGGTACTGCTCCAACACTGTAGTGAGTTAAATATCCCAAGTAAGTTATACTATGAAAGGGATGAACATACCTGTCCTTAAGGCAAATGATTTGTACAGGGAGTCTGATGGGTAAAACCCTCATAGGCAAATAAGTACAAAGGATACTACAAGATGACCCCATCTTATAGGGCAAATAAATGGTACTATGAGATGAAGGGGTATACGGTCTTGTAGCTCAAAAAGATGGTACAGTGAGTTGGATAGTGGATAAGTAGATGTTGAACTATCAGCTGGACAGGTTTACCTTATAAGGCAAATAAATGGTAACAGTCAATGGGACGGGTAAATCCCCCCTTTAATAATATGATGCAAAACAATATGATACTATGATATGGAATGGTATACCCATCTTTTAAGGCAAATAAATGTTACATTGACTTAGATGGGTTTACTGTTTACTGTTTTGTAGGGTAAATAAATGTAACTTTGAGTAGGACCAGAAAACTGTCTTGTAGGCAAGAAAAAACCCTGATACTAAGTGTTGGAACTGTATATAATCTTGCAGTTAAATCAAGACAATGGTAAGGGGAAAATAAACATCTTTCAATATCAACATCTTTCATTTATGTATGTGGGTACCTGAGAGGGCAGAATAATTCCAAGTGACTATAACATACCATTGGCTACCATAAGCATAATTAAAATACTCTCCAAGGAAGTCAAAACATGATTGGAGCAGTCTATTGACCAGGGATAAAGCTGTCAAATTACAAAGCCTTCAAAACATGGATTGCAGCAACCCGATGAACAGGGATAAAGCTGTCAAGTTAGTGAACATGCCCAATGTATGAAACCCAAGACTAGAAAATGTCATTACTTTTACAATGTAACAGTCTGAGAAACATAAATACATGTATTGCACAAAACACATCCTAACAGTTGAATGGTTTTATAAAAAAGTATTTGTTGATGTTGTCTACATAAGAAAGAAAAATAATGCTGGCTTAAACATAATATTAACACAAAAGTCTACAACCATAGATATGGTAAAATAACATTTTTGTGGTGGTGGAGGGGTTGAGTGGGTGCATTAAAAAAAATGTGGAAACAAGTGTTTTTCAAAGGAACTCCATTGAGGAAAAAAGCCACCCCCACCCCCCGCAAAAAAGTCACTCAAATTACAAATCTTGTTTAGATCAGCTTGGGCATTTAAAACAAAAATGATTAGCAAACGATAATTAAGATATATACTAAGAAATGAATTGAAAATCATATTTTTGTACTATTCTTAGCCTAAATTGAGTGAAAAGCATTGCAATGCTTTTCAAATTTGGGTCATTTTTCTCAATTAGAATAATTATTCTGAATAAACAGAGTAAGCAAATGATCTGAAACTTTACTTAAAAGTTATTGGTCTAGACCTACATCAAATGGAATATTTATCTTGAAAAAATATTTGGAGTCCCATCATGTCAGAAGACCTCAGTGGAGTCCCTTTAAGATTGAAATATACCATTACCTTGCAAGAGATGTATACTAGGATACTTCCTTTGTATATTCCTAAGAATTACAGAAATGTACTTAAGAACATGGATGCTTAGATTTTAAGTTCAGGTACATGTATGTAGAATATATAAAAATATACACTTAAATATAAGAAAATGATGCTCGCCCATATGGTTTCTTTCCAGTGGCGAGGGTAAACATACTCAAACACACATACAGAAGAAAATGAACAAAGTTCAGATAAAAATGATTTTTTTCTTATGTCCAAACTCATAACCAAAATCACAATAAAGATCATCTGTCCCCCCATCTCCTTACAAAAAAATCTCCTTAAAAAAAAAAATCTGTAAAATTAATAACCAGTCATGATCATATTCTAATGACACAGGTGAACCAGTCTTAAAAAAATACAGTTATACGAGGGAACCAGTCAACAATGTTGTAGAGGCAGCAAACAGGTTGAAAACAAACTAGACTGGACCCAAAAAATTCATCTCATTCAAGGTATTATGCAAAATACTGTGATAAAAAAACAATAATATTAGAAACTCTATGGTTACAAAATCTCATGAACAGTTGAATCTACCGTACTAAAATGTGCTAAGCCTAAAAATCTACACAAGTTATAATCTAAAATAACTACCTTATCTATGATAAGTAAAGAGTTTGTTTGATTCAGAAAAACTTCAGAGATCATATGAATTAGCTGTTTGTTTACATTTTTTGACCTGTTATATTTTTTTGTGCTTACGAAGAAACCAATGAATACCCAAAATAACAGTGCTTATGAAGAAACCAAATTGGACACAAAAAACAACAATGCGCAAATAGGACAAGGGTTGCTCGGAACAATAACTCTCCCTTAAACCATCGACCTTCTGAAATAGCTGTTCTGTTTAAGTTGTTACATAAATAATGTAACTTAAATAACCAGAGATATATCTTGCAAAATACTCTCCCCAAACATGACTATAATAATATGAAAAGAACTTGACCGGAGAGTTTTTGAAATTTGTTACAGTTATTTCATCATTAATAGTTTTAGGCCATTTAAAACAGTAATGTTTAAACATGTCTATTTACTATATATAAAAACACAAATGCGTGTACACAAAAAATGAGAGTTACATCTGAAAATTACAATCTTAAAAAAAAATTACATGTCTTTAGTTATAAGTATGTTTGTCAATTTTTGATAATTATGGTTTAACCTTACTGAACTGAAACAGATTAGCACTTGCCAACTAATAGTATTAATTATAATTAATTATATACACTGTTATCATCTTATGCCAACTTAAGTTACTTTAGTAATATATTTCTTAACATTATTTTTATTATTAAAACACTTTTTTATGATTGATTTTTAAAAACAATAAAAGGCAATTTTCAAGCTTTGCTGATGAAGGAGGACTTCATAAGTGGGCCAGGACCTAGGTAGAACCATTAACTGTCCATAAATTAGCTGAAATGCTTCTTCACATGAAAGAATCCCATTGTTCCTGGCGCGATTTGAACCCACAGTGGTGAGGGGCAAGTGATTTGAAGTAAACACCCTAAACCACTCACTCGGCCATGGACGTCTCTTAAAATTCATGAAGATTTGTATAAAAATCTGAAAATGTGCTGCTTAAAGATCATCCTAACAAGTAATGCATGTCTCTAACAATAATGGATATGTACACCAAATATTCTCTTAAATACAATATAGCAAAAATATTCATCACAAAATAATACTCGTCATAAAAATATAAACATAATTTAATACATACATATATATCTATATCAATGCAATAAACAGATAAATTCTAAAAATGGCAATTTTTCTTTCTTTCTCTCTCTCTTCTCTAAACTAGTCTATGACAGACAATAATACCAACCACACATGTTGTCATCTGTATCCTGGAGTGAAGACATGATAAATGTCAAAAATCAAATTAAAAATGCAAGCCTTTTAAACACAATATGAGCCGCGTCACGACAAAACCAACATAGTGCGTTTGCGACGCAGTCTGATCAGGATCCATGCTGTTCGCTTACCAACCCTATTGCAAGTAGAGAAACTGATGCGAACAGCATGGATCCCGATCAGACTGCGTGGATGCGCAGGCTGGTCTGGATCCATGCTGGTCGCAAACACACTATGTTGGTTTTGTCGTGACGCGGCTCATATTATTATCAACTGGGTCAACATTAATACTAACACGTCTATCTGTACTCGATGCTGATGCAAAATGATGTCATAGGAATATATTTCAATGAAGACAAAGTATAACAATTTGACTATATACATGATTATAGAACGTAACTTAACAACAAGCACTTTATGTAACTAAGGTTCCTTACGGTGGATGACTGATAAAAAGGAGCCGTGTCATGACAAAACCAACATAGTGGGTTTGCGACCAGCATGGATCCAGACCAGCCTGTGCCTCTGCGCAGACTGATCAGGATCCATGCTGTTCGCTATCAGTTTCTCTACTTGTAATAGGGTTTGTAAGCGAACAGCATGGATCCTGATCTGACTGCGCTGATGCGCAGGCTGGTCTGGATCCATGTTGGTCGCAAACCCATTATGTTGGTTATGTCATGACCTGGCTCAAATGTACTATGTTTTTGTGTGCTGGTATAAAATGACGTAAAAGATGAAATTGCAACAAACAGTGATTTTTATCCTGTTTTTTTTTACAAGTCACTAAGCTCTGGCAAAGCGACAGTCACAATGAATGTAAGGTGAACAAAAACAAAACTTTTAAGTATTGTAATTACACTTTTATATTTGCCATATGTCTTGTTACTTGGCCTTTACAGAGTGAAAGGCTGCGAACATAGCAGATTAAAGTGACTGACATTGTTTTCAAAACAATTTTGTCTCGACAAAATAAACACTATAGAGCTATAAAAACACTGCAAACAGTTTCGTACAATGTCCTTGAATTTTCCTGTTCTAGGCTTTCATCTTCTTCAACCTGCCATGCAGCAAAAAAAAAGAGAAATTGTACATGGCAAAACTATGCCACATAAGTTCCCTATTTGAGCACCTTATGATCACTTTTCTCAAACCGTAAACAACGGTATTCTACTACTTAAAACTACTCACTTTTTTTTTAGTTTAAAAAAAAAATGTGGCTTTAAAAGCTGGTATTTTGATGACAAATTTTAAATATTTGGTTAGTTTAAATATAACTAAGCTCAGTTGTAAAACAAGTTCCTTGCAACTGATCTACTTTTGATTTAGTCTCCTGAAACTAACTGGTACTGGCCTAGTGGGTATAAAACTTTTTTTTTTTAAAGCTTTCTCTAAAATCTCAGGTTTTTCATCAGCCAGTGAACATTCTGTCAAGTTTCTGACCAATCAAATTCCCAAGATCTTATATTTGAACTGAGAAAATTTCTTTATAACCTTTGACCTTGTTGTCATATGATTAAACATGGAAAAATTTCATCTATTGTAAACAGGTGTGGAGATTAGGAAATAGTTTTTTCATTATTTGAAATCATTCCCGAACAGTATATTTCTTTCATTCTTAACAATCCCTATGGCAATTTATCTTAAAATTTCAGGTAAAAGTAAAAAGCATCGAGTCACCTTAGTGCAGTAACAGGTTAAGTCCTTCTAAATTTAATAGTGGTTAACCAGTTATTGCACTAAGGTGACAAATTAATTCAGTTGTTGTTTGACAACAGGTTATTTCCATACTATAATTTACATATTGACAGCACGAGAGACAGGAAAAAATAATATTGTCTTCGTGTGAACATAGCTTTTAGATAACTTGGATAACATCTACATAAACATTTGAGCCGCGTCATGACAAAGCCAACATAGTGCTTTTGCAACCAGCACGGATCCAGACCAGCCTGCGCATCCACGCAGTCTGATTAAGATCCATGATGTTTGCTATTAATTTCTCTACTTGTAAAAGGGTTTGTAAGCACACTTTGTTGGTTTTGTCATGACGCAGCTCATTTAACCAATTTGACGACGACTTGGCCTTGTATCAGATTCTATATACTATAATGCCTTGTTCAGATGATGGTAGTTACTACAGATGAACTACAATATAATTAATATCACAGTCTAATTTTCTCCAAGCAATTCACTACGCTGACTTATATATAGGTAGCGGATGCCCTTCAGTATTAAATACATATTGATCTAACGGTAATAAATCCGCATCGTCGCTAAATAACAAATATAAATATTTCAATGTTTCCGCGAGGAAAAAACTTTCTAGCTTGTCTCTAAAACTTGGATTTCCCGCATTTTTTACATTATTGATGGAGGAATAACCGAGCCCCTCGATTCTAGCGTGTTTCTTGAAGGCTAAAAATATCTTCCATCCCCAGTCCCTATATTTCTCGTCCTTTGTGATTCTGTACAGATAAAACAAACTCTCCACCGTCTCTGGTCTCAACAGATTGTGCGCATCTAACGGCTGTAAAATAATGAAAACAAAAAATCTCAAATTTGTGATATAAAAACCCAATACTTTTAAAGGATTCTTATAATATCGTTTGTCTGTTTCTCTGGTTTTAAAGCCAATTTTAACACATTATTGAGTCTGATCTAGGTAGTCGATCTAACGTTTTTCTACGCTTTCCAAGATAAATTACCGAAAATTACCAATTTCTCTACTAGTGACAGACTTACTAATCCCACCTGATTTCTGAATCAGCATCAAGAGACAAATGACCATTATACCAAACGTTTGATATCAACTGTCATCAAGAAATTTCACCTCTCCCGGAAGGATCTTACCTGCGAGCTAAGCCAACAGACAATCTCATTAAAATTAGATTGATGTGTCAGCTCCGTAATTCTTCGCTACGAAGCCTACCTAGCAAAGGGTAGTGGAGCGACAGTTAGCATATCGCTCCAGTTAGCATATGATTTTAAAGAGATTGAGCGGGCAGACTGCTTCTAATATAACCAACAAAATATAATACATGCAATTTCTCAAATGATAATAATACAAATAATGTATTACATATAACACACATTGCCCCAAAAATTGATTAGCAAGCTTATTCCATGATTCTGTCTAAACAAGCTTTCACAGAAATTTATTAACACGATTTTTTGGCCTGTCAAATTAAATATTTTGTAAATTTCATATCTTTACAGGACTTTCATATTTGCCTTTATCATCTTCCCCCATGGTTTTCAGACAGTGTGACTGCCTGCTGGTTTGATTTTAAGTCAATCAGACACTTCTAGACTTGACTCAGTTAAGGTCAACTGGGAAGTTTTTGCACCTTACTTTTGGGAAGGAGACGTTAAGTGACAATCTGCATTATTTCAGGACCATGCAAGCTGTGGGTAGAACAAAAACAGGCTACATATCTTCATACACAATAAACTTCAATATCACCGGTGTGACTTGAATGTACAAGAGTTACAAGCAAGAGATCAAACAAGAGCTGTCCATAAGACAGCGCGCTCGACTTTTTTATTGCTTGCCAATAAAAAAAGTTTTTGCAGTAAAAGGCAATACAAGAATCTCTGTATTTTTAAAGTGAACAATGGCCATGAGCATTAAGATATTTAGTGAAGAATTATTTTACTGAATTGTGTGATACCCTTGAACACTGCAGCAAAGTTTGAAATGTTTAAGTCAAAAGAGGGCTGGTAAGAAAGAAAAAAAAACTGAGTTGAGCCTTAAATAAATTTAATAGTATTAAACCCACTTTGAGAGAATAAGGTATTTTTACGTCACTCAGAACACCTTGGGAATCATGATTGTAAACAAGTATTCCAACTTTCAAATTAATATCTCAAACAGTTCAGTCAAAAAGTGGACTGGTACTAAAAACTTAACCAAGATTGTAAGTCGATAAAAGGCCTTAATTTTTAAAACAAATCCTTGACAGAGTTACCTTCTCTTGCGTACAGATGGGGGTAATGATGTGAAATAGCATTAAAAGTTTCAAAGCAATATCTCAAAGGGTTAAGGCAATAAGTGGATTTTACCCATATTCAATGTATTTTCTAAGTCAAAAGGGGCATAATTCTGTCAAAAAACCTTGACAGAGTTATGTCCTCTTGTCTGTTGATGAAGGTCGTGATGGTAAACAAGTATGGTCAGTTTCAAAGCAATACCTCCAATGGTTTTGAAATAAAGTGAGGTGGTACAAAAAACTTAACCAAGCTCAATACACTTTCTAAGTCAAAAAAGGGCCATAATTCTGTCAAAAACCTTGACAGAGTTATGTACTCTTGTCTGTAGATGGAGGTTATGATGGTGAACAAGTATGGTAAGTTTCAAAGCCATACTTGTAATACTTCTGAAATAAAGTGGGGTGGTACGAAAAACTTAACCAAGGTGTGACGCCAACGCCGACGCCGACGCCGGGGCGAGTAGGATAGCTCCCCTTTTCATAGAAAAGTCGAGCTAAAAACATTGGTCATTGGAAATGGAGACTGTATTTATAACAAATTAAAACAACTCATTTTTTTAAATCAGTAACACCTGAATTATAGACCACATAAAATAACTACTTGTTCAAAAAAAATATATGCTAGGAAAATTAAATGATTAAACAGCATTTTAAAGAGTTTACCTTTACAATTAAATCATCTGGGGCACCTTCAGCTTGATTGAAGTACACAATCTCTGGACTAAGATGTGTCGGCATTTTGGCGTACATCTGATAACAGGTGTGTGTTAACTCCTTTCCCAGCTCTAGATGATCTTCAGGTAGACCGTTCTTGTATCCCAGCGCCAGTGTACCACCCATAAAACATACTAGATGATCCTGGTTCATATGAAAAAAAAAAAACCACTTTCACTTTACCAACTTTGATAGGTTTGGTTTTAAGTCATTCTGACACTCTAAAAGTCATGTGGCTAAATTCAACCTTTACCAGTTGAGGAAGACCTCAGGCACCTCTTTGTGAATTGTTTCAATCACAAGTTGGCACCTAACTTTCCTCAGGTAAAGCAAATAATAAGTAAGCAAAACAAATTCTTAGAATAAGCGAAACAAACTGATATTAGTAGATATTATATGAACTGGTCTGTCTAGTTTAGACAATATCTATCAAAAGCTATATTGCCAGGAAGTCTTCAAGCATATTTTAACCACCCGTGTGTATTCATCCAGAATAAACCAGTACCCTTTTGTGAGGAAATATGGTCCTAAATCTAGTAGATCATGAGGAAATATGGTCATAACCCTAGTAGGCCTCAAACTTATGATTCCTGGGATGAGAGACAAAGTCTTTAACCACTAGGCAATCTCTCATCATGCTAACTTGTTGGTTTGCATCGATCTTGTTCAAGTTCAGAAACTTTAGTGAGAATACCAATACTATAACTAAATTTTTATATGTCAAAGTTTCTCTACGTACCATTTTAGGACTAAAATTTCTTCCACTCAATAGTTCACCAATATAAGTTAACTTTGAGGGCTCTGATTTTCTAACAAGATGCGTTTTCATTCCCTGGACAGCTTCTAAGTAATCATTTTTGTACCTGTAAATAAATTACATATTAAAATCACTATCATGATTTTATTCATCTCTTATATAATACTAACTGAAAAAAGAAAAAATGTTTCTCCATTACACTATATATCTTTTTACCCCATTCCTTGGACAAAAAATCCAAAATTAAACCAATAATTTATATGCTAGTTCTTACAATAAAATATAAGAACCTTTTTTGATTTTCAGAAAAAGGCAATGCTTCCATACTAGGAACTAATCTACCACAATAAGTATTCCAATATTTTTTCAATCTAACCAACTAATCTCAGTTAACTAAAACCCTTCATGTTAACAAAAAGCAACACCAGTTTTCAAATTCGAGGACATGGGTCACAATCTCAAAATACTGGAAAGCTAGACACGCATGGTAATGATCATGGTAGTGATTCCCCCTTATGCCTCCGATTTGTCAGTCTACTGACGGGCAAAGTGATGGACAGACACAGGCAAATCTATACGGCTACATCCTCTCCCCCTACCCTGCCTTGCCTAGAGTAGGGGCATAAAAAACACCATTGTTTACAGTGAAACTAATACATACTTCATCTCCGTTTTTCCAGTCTGTAACCACTGCTTCAGCAGGTATTCATAATAGCTATCCCCTCTAGCACCGAAACTGATAGTTCCAGAGTTACGTAACTTGCCACTTTGTGCATTTATAAAGATCGGAACAAGACCATCCTTCTTTGGCTCGTCATGTACATGCGTATATACCTCATCTACAGCTTCCTGTAAGGCAATATCAAATATATTGTATGAATCTACAGCTTCCTGTGATGCAATAACATATTTATAGTATGAATCTACAGCTTCCTGTGATGCAATAACAAATTATAGTATCAATCTACAGCTTCCTGTGATGCAATATCAAATTTATAGTATCAATCTATAACTTCCTGTATACAATATCAAATTCATAGTATGAATCTACAGCTTCCTGTGATGCAATAACAAATTTATAGTATGAATCTACAGCTTCCTGTGATGCAATATCAAATTTATAGTATCAATCTACAGCTTCCTGTGATGCAATATCAAATTTATAGTATGAATCTACAGCTTCCTGTCATGCAATATCAAATTTATAGTATGAATCAACAGCTTCCTGTCATGCAATATCAAATTTATAGTATGAATCTACAGCTTCCTGTAATGCAATATCAAAGTTATAGTATGAATCTACAGCTTCTTGTCATGCATTATCAAATTTATAGTATGATTTACGAGTGCAATATTAACTATATCATTGAGGAGTATATTTATGTAAATTCGCACTGTTTTGAGTTTGAATTAAGATGGATAAAATGGCATCTAAAAAAAAATGTTCAACATAGCATACAAATCAGTTAAAAAATATAACAACAAGGGTAAATCTAAATGCCCGCCACTAAAGTGGGGGCACAAAAACTTCAAATATTTTTTTAAAAACTCTATAGTAAAAAATGAAAACAATGAACTGACAATATTGAAGTTTATCGAAAAAACAACAACAATAGAATAGAACCTTGTATTTTGGGTCACCAGTAATCCTTGATAAATCTCGGAACTCTATCTGTATCGTAGTGACCTCTGATGTACTACTGTCGGGACCCCATCTTGGTGCATGGGCGTTGCCTGAACGGAGGTTCACGTCAGAGTAGGGAACACGCGATGGCGAGTTAAAACATGGTAAGAGCCTGTCGCCTAAATCTTTCTGTAAAACATAGAATAAAGGTAAACGAAACAACCAGTTTTTTTTTATAATGTAGTGTGTCATATGTGACTTTCCAAGGGACCCTCAGAAAAAGGTGACATATGACAGGGAGTCTCTTAAAACAGTCTCAAAGAAAATTAAAAATTTAAATACCATCTATATACCATTGTCATTTAACATTCATAACTGTGTGACGGGACAATAATTAACCAATTGCAAATAAACATAGGTACTTTTTCGATTGTATAGAAAAAAATAGAACATGGAGAATATACATGTATAAATATTTACCGCTCTGGTTTTAAAGAGTTCATCTCCTGTGAGATGATATGCACTCAGTAACCCTCCTAGAACACGGATCGTAATCTCGAACAAGTTCACATCTTTGTCTTTATCAAAGGATAAACCATTCGTCGCGAACTCTCTCGCCTCCTCATATTCTGTAATCACAAAAAAACAGTGTATTCTGTGTTATGTTGTATGGATGATAACAAGATTCTAGCTGTTATATCCATTTTATTTGTGAATATTTAAACAGAAGTTTTAAAGACCAGAGCTCCAGTGAAAATGCTGGTATCAGAGGCACATGTATAATATACAACATAGAAATTTATATATAATGATTAAAGGTAAGTTTGAAATGTTACTAAATAAGTCAACTTTCTTGATACCATAACATTCTGTAGTCAGGACTACAATAAAATATTGTTCTATATCCTTTCTAGCAACCTAAACAAACAAGAGCCCGGTTTGAGCCGGGTGATGCTCCCCGAATAGGTTTTGGACACAGGAAAGTACACCTCATGAAGTTTTAGAGTTATGTCCCTGGAAAAAGTTTAAAGTCCAAAATTAGGCAAGGCAGAGTTACTGTTCTTTGCACTGCACTTCTAATCAATGTGATCTATCAACCTACAAAGTTTCTTGATGATATCTCTTATGATTTCTGAGTTATGTCCCGGACAAAAAGTAAAAATAAACAAAGGGCAATAACTCCAGAATTAGGCAAGGCAGAGTTATGATTCTTGTGCACTGCACATCTACCCATTGAGATATATTCACCTACAAAGTTTCATGTTGATATCTCTTATAGTTTTACAGCTATGTCCTGGACAAGATTTTTCTAAAAGGGGAGATTATTAAAAAATGAGGCTTAACAGAGTTATGGTTCTTTTGCACTGCACCTCTACTCAATGAGATCTATCTACCTACAATATTTCATCTTGATATCTCTTATAGTTTTAGAGTTATGTTCCGGACAAAGTTCAAAGTGTTAAAATTAACAAAGGGCAATAACTCCAAAACTAGGACAAAAAGAGTTATTGTTCTTATGCACTACACATCTACCCATTGAGATCTATTCACCTACAAAGTTTCATGTTGATATCTCTTATAGTTTTAGAGTTATGCCCCGGACAAGATTTTTCTATAAGGGGAGATAATTCAAAAATGAGGCTTAACAGAGTTATGGTTCTTTTGCACTGCACCTCTACTCAATGAGATCTATCTACCTACAATGTTTCATCTTGATATCTCTTATAATTTTAGAGTTATGTTCCGGACAAAGTTCAAAGTGTTAAAATTAACAAAGGGCAATAACTCCAAAATTAGGACAAAAAGAGTTATTGTTCTTATGCACTGCACATCAACCCATTGAGATCTATTCACCTACAAAGTTTCATGTTGATATCTCTTATAGTTTTAGAGTTATGCCCCGGACAAGATTTTTCTATAAGGGGAGATAATTCAAAAACCGAGCAAAATAGAGTTATGGTTCTTTGACACTGCACTCCCCCTCAATGCCCTCTACCAGTGTATGAAGTTTCAACAAATTATCTCCATGGGTTTTCAAGTTATGCTCCGGACAAGACAACGGACGGACAGACGGACGGACGGAGGGACGGACTGACGGACGGACAGACGGACAAGGCGCCGACTATATGCTCCCCCGAAATTTTTCGGGGAGCATAAAAAATCCGCCAAAACAATTTTTATTGTCAACCAAATCCTTTTCGAGTTCAAATGAAAAACTGTAGAATGTCATGTACATGAAAACTAACTGTAAAACATATTTCCTCCTAGGGACTTTGGGCTATACTTCACTTTGAAATAAGAAATATTTTTCTTTATTTTCACTCATATTTTTTTGTGATTTTGTAAATATTTGAAAATTCTCTCATACGAGTAAAAGCATATTCTCTGAAAACAATTTGCCACCTTAGTGCAATAACAAATTAACTCCTACTAAATTTAACCTCTACTAAAGTTAGCCTGTTACTGCACTGAGGTGAGGAATTATCTTCTTCATAATGATTTTATACCTTCCTCTAATCCCATGATGATTGTGGTATCAATGTTATCTACAATTGTCAGTCCCACCCCAAACCACTCTGAATGTTTCTTTGACACGGGATGAAATTCGTCATGACCCCAGGCGTACTTCTTATATGCCGACCAGCACTCCTTGAATGCTTCAATGACAGCTTTCTGTCGATCATTGTGTTTCCTGTTGGCTGGAAATATAACAGTCATTAAAATCAAATAATAACAAGCAAATTGTATGAGCTGACCTCAACTGCCCATCAAAATTACTAAGTGCATTTTCAACAAGAATATTGGTGAATAAATGATCCATTCCATTTTTCTGACAAAGCCAAAAAACAGGGTAAGTATAAAAAAAATTTTGTCGCAGTAACCTTGACATTGGGTACCTTGACAATCAAATGGTGGTGGTTTACAGAAGGTACCAATACACATTGTGACAAAGATATTTGCCAAACGAATGAAAATGACAGAGCCCTAGGAATCAATCTGTAGACTATAATTATGCTCCTATGAAAAAGTTTCTCAGTGTACATATACATCAACAAAATTAATTGCTACATAAAAAAAAATCTATTACCGCCAACAGGTTCAGGCTTAAAAGCCATCAATGTTTCTTAAGAAAGGCTTCATGTATTTTTTCTCACTATGGTGCATTTAGCTAACATAGGGACATGAATTGCATGCCAAGAAAAAATAAATGTCTAATTAAAGTTGTTCTACTTACCATCAAAGAAGTCATATTCTAACTCTGGTTTAACACCCTCCATATCAACTTTCTTCTCCTAGAAGAGAAATATTGGAAAAAAATGATTGAGTATCATAAAGCTCTGCCTTTACATCTTACATTGTTAATAATTATTTGCACATTCAGCTAATAACTAGATACAATGTAGCTTGCACACATCAATAACTCAATATCCTTCCGAAGATTTGGCTCCAAAACATTCACAGTCTTTTCATCAAAAAAAATTTTTTTGGCCAAGTTTTACCTCCCTACAACACAGTACATGTATATGTCATATGGCGACTTTCTACCTTTACTGGTGGAGGAAAACCTTAGGTGCATTTCCATGCATTATTTCAGGCACAACAGGCACCTAAAAAGCACCACTGACATACCGTAAGCTAGCATGAAACATTGGGATTCAAACAAACAGTGATGAGGGGCAATTGGTGTGAAGTCAACGATCTTAAAAGACACCCCTATCTTTGAAGATAAAAACAAATCAGCAGTAAAGTACAAAAGTTTAGATTCTCTTAAAAGCAAACAAAAGGGTATAGGTGGAACTTTATGACAGTAATCTTTCAGACTCATGACCTACCCGTGTCAGAGTGAGACATAGGAATAATACAATGTATCTAACTTAACTACATGATAAAATTACTTGAAAGACCATCAAACATTCTATGGACAACCTGTAAAAATACACACAAACAAGAGGGCCATGATGGCCCTGAGGTCGCTCACCTGTATATAGCCCCCCCCCCCCCCCCCTGGCCAATTTTTACCCAAGGGCTTTTATTTGTTTATTTGAACAGACTTGGTAGACACCCATAAGAAGATGTTTCATGCTAAACATCTAAGTTCTAGCTCATTGGGTTTTTTAAAAGAAGATGTTTTAAGTTTTTACTATACACATATAGTTAAAAACAATGACACCCCTGGGGCAGGGCCAGTTTTGACCCCCGAGCTTTTATTTGAACAAACTTTGTAGAAATTTACTAAAAGATGTTTCATGCTTAATATCTAAACTCTAGCTATATGGGTTTTTTCAAAGAAGAATTTTAAGTTTTTGCTATACACAAAAAAGGAAAATCAATGACCCCCGGGGCAGGGCCAATTTTGACCCCGGGGCTTTTATTTGAACAAACTTTGTAGACACTGATTAGAAGATGTTTCATGCTTAATATCTAAACTCTAGCTATATGGGTTTTTTCAAAAAAGATTTTTAAGTTTTTGCCATACACATATAAGGAAAATCAATGACCCCCGGGGCGGGGCCAATTTTGACCCCAGGGCTTTTATTTGAACAAATTTGGTAGACACCCATTAGAACATGCTTCATGCTAAATATCTTAGCTCTAGCTCTTTGGGTTCTTTAAAAGAAGTTTTTTTAAAGTTTTTACTATATGCATATAGGGAAAATCAATGACCCCCTGGGGCAGGGCCAATTTTGACCCCAGGGCTTTTATTTGAACAAACTCGGTAGACACTCACTAGAAGATGTTTAATGCCAAATATCTTAGCTCTAGCTCTTTAGGTTCTTTAAAAGAAGATTTTTTAAGTTTTTACTATTATGGTTATAGGGAAAATCTATGACCCCTGGGGCGGGGCCAATTTTGACCTCAGGGCTTTTATTTGAACAAACTTGGTAGACACTCACTAGAAGATGTTTCATGCCAATTATCTTAGCTCTAGCTCTTTGGGTTCTTTAAAAGAAGATTTTTTAAGTTTTTACTATATGCATATAGGGAAAATCAATGACCCCCTGGGGCGGGGCCAATTTTGACCCCAGGGCTTTTATTTGAACAAACTTGGTAGACACTCACTAGAAGATGTTTCATGCCAAATATCTAAGCGCTAGCTCTTAGGGTTGTTTAAAAGAAGATATTTAAAGATTTTTTCTTTCGGTTGCCATGGCAACCAGAGTTCTGCATGGAATTAAATTCCTTGAACAATTTTTAAAGGTGACCACCAAAGGAACATTCCTGTGAAGTTTGGATGAAATTGGCTCAGTGGTTTAAGAGGAGATGTCATTTAAAGCAAAAGTTTACGGACGGACGGACGATGGACGGACAGACGCCGGACGGACGCCGGACGAAAAGCGATCACAAAAGCTCACCCTGTCACTTTGTGACAGGTGAGCTAAAAATACACAAAAAAAGAAATCATACCACATCTTTTTCCTTTTCTTTATTAGTATTTTCAAAATTGTTTTCTTCAACTTTGTTTTTCTCATCAGCTACTTTATCTTCATCGACATCATCTTTGACACCATGTTGTTTCTACAGACAAGAAAAATCACCATAATACAATTTGTGAAGCATTGAATATATGACCGAGAACCTAGGATTGCCAATCAATATAAAAGCAGTATCTGGGATAAAAGTGATTTTTTTTATTGTAGGTTGGGTATTAAGTAGCATTAACACTGGAGAGAAGGAAGACCATTCCTTTGGTATTAATTTTATGAAGATAATAACAAATACTAAATACTACCAACCTCATACAGCCTTATGCCCATAAACACTTGGCCTGCTGGCAGAATCAACAGAATGTACCCATGTAGCAAGTGCAGACCAAGATCACCAAATGTCATCTGATCAAGGTCTGCACAATTGTGTTCTCGAATGAGTTCATATTTTGAAATACATGTATTCTCTTAAAGAGATAAATGGTAAATGTCTCAATTGAAAGACGGACAAGTCTGTTTAAAGTGGTAGGGGTTAAAACAGCACAACAAACTGAGATAAGGATTTAACTCAATACAGGATTGGAGCAGTACCTCTAGACGCTTGCAGAAATCATGATCGCAAAATAGACAAATATGGTTTTTTTTCCGCCGATTATTACATTTTTCATAAATTATCGTATAAAAATCGTTGAGAAAAGATGAATTAGACGTTTTAAAGTTCATTCCGTAAGGTGAAAAGGCGAAATATTAGCATTAAATCATTCAAGCGCCTTGTCCGGTATGTACCAGAATACGATAAAATATATTTTCAGATTTTTACCATCATGTTTTCTAACTGTTTCTGAGCCTTCTCTTTAAGCTCCTCCAGTTTGTGCGCTTTCTCAATCTCCATTTCTCTGACAGAATCATGCGGTAGATTGTTCACAGGATTATCTCCCGGCACATTAATGGGAACCATCTTTGCTGATTTGCTACCATTAGATTGGAAGGTTGGATGGAAGTAGAAAAAGCAAAGTGCCACTATACATACAAATAGAACAATGATGGTTCTCTGTAGGCTGGATAATCTTCTCCATGACTGAAATATACAACAGGAAAACATAAATGTATAACAATATCTTATGATTTACAACAGCTATTCATAATAAATCATATACCGTCCATTGGGATATTTTCGCTTTGGTTAAATTTTTGCCTATTTCACCATCCCAGTGTTTTTTTCTCTATATAACTACTACCCGAAAAAGGTACTGTTTCTAACGGAATAAAAGACATTAAACTTCCCAATTTCCAATGTCTAAGTTCCCCCAAATGACTTTTCAAAATTCCTACAGAGGTCACTGAAATCATTTAAAATCCAACAGGTTTATATAAATCACTAGTTCTACCTGGTTAGTGGAAGCTGTTAGCTGTCTTTATTTATAATGACTTATTTTATTTGTAGCTGAAAAAACGCATAATAAAAGTTCCTGATTTTAGTCAAAATAACACATAATTTTTCCCAATTAGTCTGAAACTGGCATCACTCCCAAATTAGAGAAAAAAACACTGCACCCTTTAGCCTTATGAATTAGGAAAATATCACAATAGAAAACAGAACTTTATTCAAAATTGAACACCATAAAATAATAACAAGAGCCACCGCCGGGCGGGGGCAACGCTCGACTTTTTACTTTTTCTAAACGCAAACATAGAAAGGTTTGAACATATATTAACGTTTCCTTTTTATAAATTTAGTTTGTCTGTCTTGTCACATTAGTTTTCTTTATATATTTTGTATATATATGAATAGAAACATTAAGCATATTTCTAAAAATAGCAACAGTACGCAATTTCTTAAAATAGCAACATGACGCAATTTCTCAATATAGAAAAAATGACGCAATTTCTAAAAATACAAAAAATGACATAATTTCTAAAAATAAAAAAGTGATGCAATTTCTAAAAATAGCAACAATGATGCAATTTCTAAAAATAGAAAAATTGACGCAATTTCTAAAAATAGAAAAAATGAAGCAATTTCTAAAAAAAGAAAAAAATGACGCAATTTCTAGATATACTAAAATAGAAATTATGACGCAATATCAAAAAATAGAAATTATGACGCAATTTCTAAAAGTAGAAAAAATGACGCAATTTCTAAAAATAGCACCAATGACGCAATTTCTAAAAATAGAAATTATGACGCAATTTCTAAAAATAGAAATTATGACGCAATTTCTAAAAAATGACGCAATTTCTAAAAATAGCACCAATGACGCAATTTCTAAAAATAGAAAAAATGACGCAATTTCTAAAAATAGAAATTATGACGCAATTTCTAAAAATAGAAAAAATGACGCAATTTCTAAAAATAGCACCAATGACGCAATTTCTAAAAATAGAAAAAATGACGCAATTTCTAAAAATAGCACCAATGACGCAATTTCTAAAAATAGAAATTATGACGCAATTTCTAAAAATAGAAAAAATGACGCAATTTCTAAAAATAGAAATTATGACGCAATTTCTAAAAATAGAAATTATGACGCAATTTCTAAAAATAGAAAAAATGACACAATCTCTAAAATTAGAAACAATGACGCATTTTCTAAAAATAGCAACAATGACGCAAATTCTAAAAATAGCAACAATGACGCAAATTCTAAAAACAGAAATTATGACGCAATTTCTAAAAATAGCAAAAATGATGCAATCTCTAAAAATACTAAAAATAGAAATTATGACGCAATTTCTAAAAATAGAAAAAATGACGCAATATCTAAAAATAGCACCAATGACGCAATTTCTAAAAATAGAAATTACGACGCAATTTATAAAAATAGAAATTATGACACAGTTTCTACAAATAGCACCAATGATGCAATTTCTAAAAATAGAAATTATGACGCAATTTCTAAAAATAGAAAAAAATGATGCAATCTCTAAAAATACTAAAAATAGAAATTATGACGCAATTTCTAAAAAATAGAAAAAATGACGCAATATTAAAAATAGCACCAATGACGCAATTTCTAAAAATAGAAATTATGACGCAATTTCTAAAAATAGAAATTATGACACAATTTCTAAAAATAGAAAAAATGATGCAATCTCTAAAAATACTAAAATAGAAATTATGACGCAATATCTAAAAATAGAAAAAAAATGATGCAATTTCCTAAAAATAGAAATTATGATGCAATTTCTAAAAAATAGAAAAAATGATGCAATCTCTAAAAATAGAAACAATGACGCATTTCTATAAAAAAACCCAAAAAAACAATGACCCAATTTCTCTAAATAGAAACAATGACGCAATTCTATAAATAGAAACAATGACGCAATTCTATAAATAGAAACAATGACACAATTTTAGTTATTGTTGTTGTTGTTGTAAATATATATATATAGACACACACACACCAATAAATATTTAAATATGGTCATTTACTGCACAAATCTGAGAAAATTCAGTAATTTAACCTTCAAGGTCAAGGTCATTTAAGAGCCCAAGCAAAGTTGGGTTGAATAAACAACAAGGTCTGGTCCTTAAGAATGTTCTCTAATAATATGAAGTTGATCCCTTCAATAATAGCAAAGTTACAGTCAGTGACCGCCAAAACAATGAAAATTTCAATAATTTGACCTTCAAAGACAATGTCATTAATGTGTGAAGGTCAAGGTCTTCCGGTATATCTTTAACAGTAATCTTTGAAGATTATTATGTTCAAGTTTCAGGACAATCCATTCAAAAATAACAAACTTACCCAATAAAAGCCAAAAAAATGAAAATTTCAATAATTTGACCTTCAAAGTCAAGGTCATTTATGAGTGAAGGTCAAGGTCTGGCTGGTTATTTTTAAGGGATATCCTTAAAGATTATTATGTTCAAGTTTGAAGACAATCCATTCAAAAATAACAAAGTTACAGCCAATAACAGCATGAACAAGCAAAAATTGGACTTTTAACCTTGAAGGTCAAGGTCATTTATGGATGAAGGTCAAGGTTAGTGTGGTCTACTGAAAGGTCTTGTCCCAAGGGTTGTTGTGGCCAAGTATGAAGACAATACACAAAGAAATAAAAAAGTTATGATCCAGGTACAAGTTTTCGGACGGCAACGGCAACGGCAACGGCAACGCCGACCTGACTGTAGCAATACCTCTATTTTTTTTTCAAAAAAAAAAAAGTCGAGCTAAAAACTAATCAAATGGAAAACTTTTATTTGAGTACAATGAGGTATGTACAGTACAGCTTTAACAATTCATCCACAGATGCTTCAAATTTTTTTTATGGGTGGATTCTCACTGCGACGTCCCTGCGCCAGTTGTGACTCCACGCATCATACGATCGGATGACTTTTGCGCTGCTGTTACTGAACCACAAGATTAAATTGAATGCAAAATTAGATGCAGCAATTACAGGATTAAGCCTGTGTCCCATATTGTCAGTAAACATTGTTTCATTTTCCTGTTAAAATATGTCATTCACTAAAAATAATTGAAGTGGCAACCCCTACTGCAAGCCCAATGTTCCAGCTGTATGCGAGTCAAGTACGTCTAGCATATATATGCAATGTTGAGGACAGTGGTACAGCATTTTTTCAATAACAAATAAATTTTATGCAAGTCAGTAACTTGCACTGTATATTAAATTACATTTTCACAAAGAATGATAATATATTTTTTGTCTTAATAATTTTAAGGATGATATTCAGCAATTTAAATTATGAAAAGATATCGGATAGATCTATCAGATGTAAATTCACCTTTAATTCTGTAGTTTTTGTGTTCTTTACAAGTTATTATTACCAAATATATTTTGTCATAATCTACAGTTACTTTAATGTCAAGTCAATTAATGTCCCATATTGATCTAATAGCGTGCTTATTCAATGCTTGCTGAAAGTGATCAAGATGAAAAAAATATTACAAATGTATTATATCTATATTGTCTATAGAAATGATTTAATTATGGTTTGAACAGTTATTTCTCTCAGTATTTTCGCTTTAATACTTTGATTATTAAAATTTGTGATTTTCAGAGGAAAAAACAAACTTCTGATCATCTGATGATCAAACGCCAAAACTTAATTTTATTATGTTTTCATTAAAATCTTCATTTAGAAACACAAGTTTGCATATATATTCTTTATTGTTTTCGATTATTTTAAAAATGCCTTATAGCTAGTCTGAACTGTTCAACAGTGCATATAGGCTAGCTGTATACAAGTGTGACACACACAGGGCTAGAACATTTGACTAGCAATACGGGCCATTAGGCCAGCCACTGCCAAAAATAAATAGTAAAATCAGGCTTAAAAAGTTATCAAGCTAAACAAAAACTTCTTTAGTCTTAACAAGTAATCGCGCAAGAATAACATATTATAATAGCGAGCTCAAAAGCCTGCCAGCAAAGCGAGCTTTACGGTAACGCGAGTACCTGCTAGATAGTGATGGTTTTGAAAACTTTCGTCCGAAGTACTGAACTGACACATCGCAACTTTCAAATAACAAGATAACGATAAGGACCAAGGTATTCTGATTGAAAACAGAAGCATAGACCGGTGTCCTGCTCACTTATATGGAAACCATAATAGGACAGGGAACCAGAATAAATGGAAGCAGTGTATATAAAGTTTCCTTTTAAAAGGAAAGGCTTGCTCAGTTGTGCCATCATCCTTTCGCTTTAAATTTGTTTTTTTTTTTTGGTTTCAATTTATTATCACAATTTTTTTTTTATTACGTATTTGTATATCATAAAATGTTTAGGCCAACATTTTTTTATTAAATGTTTTACGGGATATTTTTTTTAAAAATTGGGTCGGGGGGGATAAATAAAAATAAAAATAAAATTCAATTTTTTTATCAGTCGACCACAAAATAAAAATAAAATGACAAATGAGGTGAAAATTTTTTTTTTTCGAACATTTTTTTAACACTCCAAAAACAGATTTTTTATCCATAAAATCAATGATTTTATAGTTTTGAAATATTTTTGACATGATTTTTAACAAAATAATAGAAAAAAATGTTTTAAGTCACTTTTGCTTTTGTTTTATGTAAATATTTAATGCTGATCTAGAATTTGTATTAGTTTGTCTTTTCGCATTTAGGGCAAACATGCCACACAGTGACAACTCCAAATTCATTATTTAGTCCCTTCATTTCAAGAGTATCCAAACAAGGTTGTATTGCCACTCTCAAGCTTTACAATACTGACACAAGCTTGCAACCTGATTATAGTGATAGAACAACCAACCTATTATAAGCTTACTGATAGTTTCCTCATGGTAATCCAAATTAAGTTCCTGACAGGATTCTTATCAACAACATCACACAGGGAGAGTGATTTGAGGTCAGAAACCTTAACCATTCACAGAGGTACAAACATAATATTGTACAATGTCAGTTTCACAAGGTAAATTAAATCAACAACTTTAAATTATCTTTAAGAGAGTAAGTTATGTATGTGCAAAAAGTTTGCAATTTCTGAAAATTATTCATATTTCAAATGATTAGTAAAATGAAAGTCATTGACAGTAAATAGAAAATCAAATGGCATACATTGTTACAAAATCAGGGTTTTCTGCAGGGAATTTATTACAGGCAATTGTTTACAGAAATGTCACAGAGGACTTATGCTCATAATCTTACATTGAAAAAAAGGCCAATTTTCTCAATATTGATCTAATAAAAAACACATAACTACTGCCTTTAGTCTACTGGTCATGATGTAATATAAACTTAATAAATGTTATAGATGACTGTGTTCAATTATAAACAAGCCTTGTATTTCAACAAGACAACAACAACAAAATCTGTCCACTAAAGAACTTTCAGGAATTTATTATTTTGGTATTATAAATTAATCAATTGTTTTCAAAGATTCATAATAAAGATTTTTTATTATCAATTTACTAAGTTAACAATAAATGTTATAATTCTACAATGTAAGTAGAACTCGTACGAGTTGAATTTCGATTACTCAATTTTCTCAATATGTCAAAGTAAAATGCAAGTCCAGATTTTCCCCTTATATTTTTTATAAAAACCTATACATTAGTCTAAATTTTAATGTTTCAAAGTTTTCTCATGTTCCGTGGTAAATCGAGTAAATATTTCATTCTGACACCTTATTCGATCAACGACTTTGATCCCGTGCCCATTTAATTTTTTACAACTGTTCTGAAAGTGTAGATGATTCAAATCAACTTATGCAATGGATGTTACTTCCCAGTCGTGCTTTCTAACAGCTTTGCAGGCTATCATGTGTGATAAAATGCTCTAATATTTATTCCTCAAATTGCCATAGTTGTATTGAAAGCGAACTTTCATGACCCCGCGACCTTTCATAACCCGGTGTCGCGTGATATTCACACAGGTTAATTTATTACAAGCTTGTTAAGTTATTGCCCTTCCCTTTTGTTACGCCTTTTGTAACATTCTTGTAAACATCAAAGGGATTAACTTGTCATTTGTTTTAAGCAAGTTCCTTTGCTTTACCAAGATTCTACAGTTAAGTACCGAGTAACTTTTAATTTTGACAGAAGTGGGTAAGAGAGGTCGGCGGACAAAATGAAAATAAAAGTTCTTAAATGAACTTTTATTTTTATTTGATTTTCTCTAAAAATACGGTCGGCGGTCCCGTAAAACATTTTATAAAAAAATGTTGGCCTTATTTAGTTTGTTTTTTTCTCGAAAAAAAAGTTTCACTTTTAAAGGGATAAGTAGGGTTTTTTCGTTTTGGCAGTTGCTAATTTCATTTATATAGCAGCTTTAGAGACAAGTAAATGCACTAAAAGACTTTGTTACGTGGTACCAATTAATAAACATGTATCAACTATATTACACCTAAAATATCTATGATCGACAACACAGGAGATCAGCACGTGGCAAGGTTAATGGTATGCATGGGCTATTTTTAGATTACCTCACCGAGACGTTTAAACGTCAGTAGATCTAAATATAACTTGATCATGCACTAATATTATGCGTGATTCGGTCACGATCTTTTGATAAGCAGGACCGCCCTTTGGAGACGGAATACTACTACAGTAACCATTCTCTATTGTATAAAACTAATAAAGAAAAAAAAACAATTATAAAAGAAACTAACTTTTGCGTCTTGAAAAAGAATTGAAACGGAATCAAGTAAAAATAGAAATCCTATTTATATAAACAAACTGGGATTACCGAAGTAACTAAAATAGCTTAGATTTCCGTAATATTACTACGCCCGAATTGTCACGATTGCAATCGGAACTACATCGGCTATTATCATTAATCCGAAGAGTGACGGAAAGGACCGAAAAGTTGCGATTGGCACGATTGCAGCTGGTTTCCCGTTCAACCATGCACTAACAAATGTAAGCAGGAAACCACCTAACCGGAACAAGATTTCCAAAAATACCAAATGACAGTTTTAAAATGGGAAAAGTAAAACAAAAATTTTATACTATTTCACGGTAAAAGTAAATCGAGCTCACTTTGAGGATTTGCCTTTTTTATATTAATAAATTTGTCTCAATACACAGTACTACATCCAAATTTCAAGAAAAGTATTTTTCACCATAGTCCATACCCTTGTCCACGACTGACTGCTGCTAGATTTATAATCAAATTCTGGAACAAATCCAAGATTTATTGATACTCCGTCCCTGTGTTTACTCGACATTTTGTATATCTAAGTGAGTTTAAGACTTTAAATCGCATAAATATGTAGAGTTTACTGATTTGACAGATTTAGCAGTAAGTCGTGTAAATTTTCTTCATGATCTTCCGGGCGCTTGATTTGTTTTTATAGATCGCCTGCGTGACAAAGTCGATCATGTAGGTTGAACAACACTATATATTTTCCTCGGATAAATGTTATAATTTGGCTTTTTTTTACTTTTTTTTGAAACATCATAGACCACAATAACATAAAGATAAATATAGCCATTACAAATAACAGTTAACCATATTGAATATCATGTCGTAAAATGTATGTATAAGATTTTCCATGAAAAATCACAGATAAGATTACGACTACAACACACCAGAAACACTATGATTAAAAGCACACACATTTACTTAAAACGACTAGAATATTAATAAGTTTTTAATATCTGTGATTTAAACATGGATGTTGAGATATTATAAAAGAGAATAACTAATATACCAATAGTTATTCAGTCAAAATTTACAGAATGATAATTATTATTAATTAATACAATGATAAGCGATCTTTGGTTAAAAGCTCGACGGTTTATATCAAACGGGATACAATGAACTAGAAAGGAACAAGATGAATCAGAAATTTATTTTGATATTTTGATAAGAAAAAAATAGATCGAATTGAGGTTAAGGTTTTAAATATAAGTTTAATCAATAATGCTTATCAACGAAAGTTTAAAATAACCTCAATAGTTTAAGGGGCTTGACATATACAGGCTATATTATCTTAGCAGGTTTACTTAATCACAGAATATTAGAAGCAATAATTACACACGTTAACAATGGATATAACGAAAATTGCCGCTCAATAATTAAGATTTTTTTAAGTAAAATCATTCCTTTGTGTACTTGAATTAGAATAAAAACTGCTTGATAATCAAGTGTTTATCATATCAAGAAGGCAGCTTTATATAATAGTAAAAGAAAACAAAAAAAACACAATATTGAAATGATTTGTCACAAAGGCCGGCTCAATTTCCACCATTAATTTATACAAGAGCAGCACTTTGATATTATTCTGACTTCTGTGGATTGAAATCATATCCGAGATAATTCAAATCCTTTCAAAGTTTTTTTTGGATATAATCTGTTGTTTTTTTCTCAACTTTATCAGAAAAAAGTATTCTTTACTGAAAAATTTAAAATCTTTCTTTAAACCTTATTTTCTTATATTTATAATGGTATGCACCTCTGCTCAATCAGTTAAAAAAATTTTGAAGGACATCAAAGGTTTAATAGATTGTTAAAAGAAAACTATGCTCATTTTTGAATAAAATATTTTAATCACAAAAATTTATTGAAATCTTTACAGTTCTTACTAAGGATGACTAATTTGAATAAAAAAAGAATAATCTGTATGGGAAGCTGCCTTCCCTATAACAGGTCAAGTCAAGTAGGTCTTTTCTTTAAAAAAAGCCAGTTTTTTAATGACACTATTATATTCATATTGCAGCCCGGGGTGGGGCTTAAGGGGCTGAAACCCCAAGACACCCTGGCCTAAAAAGATCTATCAAAAAAGGCACATTGAGAGTAAAATACTAGCAAAAACTGGATTAAAATAGATGTAAGTCACTAAAGCCTTGTTTTTTTAGCCTGGACCCCTGCTGAGCTTCCTGTCATAACATTCTTTCAGTCAAGACATTGCATGCCTCTAGGCAATTCGTCAACAAAATATCTTAGACTTTATTTTCCTGGTCATGCAGAAGCTTTTCGTAGATTACTCTTGATCAATGTAAAAGCACATTAAGCATCTACATAATACTGATTAAATTAGGTTAATATGTACTCTTAGTAGATCTAAATACATGCACTGGTGAATTAGAAATAGTTCCCTTGTGATGATTTTTATATTTGTATCATAGTTTGGAGACTTTTCTGTTGAAAATGTGTCAGGGTTATATCGTATACATATACATGCACAGTGCGTTAACTGGAGTGCGGGTATTAGTTACCCGCACTCCAGAGCATGTCCATTGATTGGCTCATTTTTGCTGGGGTTTACATATTGTGACGGCAGAGAAAGAGAAAGCGACAGAAATATCATATTCAGATGTTCGTTCATTGGTTCATTTTCGCCGGGGTTTCATATTGTGACAACAGGAACGTGTTTTTATGTTTGACTATGATACAAAAGAGAAAGAACACCAAAACACTTGGTAATCTTAGTAATACTCGGGGGCTACGCCCCCTCGTACAAATCAGATAACCTCGTGTTTTTGTGCTCTTGCTATTACATATCACATTCAGCAAATTTTAACTCTTTTTTATCTATATCAAATACTGAAGTGTAAGTGATTCAAATTTTTAATCAAAAGCATTTCTGAAGCATTACCTTTTAGGCTAAATGTGTTATACATGTATTATCAGGGATTTTCCTTTCTATAGCAGGACCATTTTAAGACATCTGCCCGTCTGGAAAATTCTTTAAAAAATCAAAGTTTTCCCCTAGAAATCAGTTAACATTAAGTTTTTTGTCTTCCACTTTTGCAAAAATGACATGTAATTTCAACCCAAAATTAATTAAATCTGATTTTTTGTGAAAAAGAAATATATATAGACACTTCCATTTCAAAATGTGCACCTAAAATGCAAAAGAAGCCACCATTTAACATGTACATTTCGTTTTTCCCGGGACAGAACCCCTTTAAAAAGGGAGTTTGGTCTTTCAACATAAGTCTTCTCCAAATCCCTCCAGAGGCGTGCACGTCGCGGAGAAGGCACACGGCAGGTCAAGGTCAAGTCATCTTAAGTACCAGAGGTGATTGGTTGACCTGTCGTGACTAACTCTGGAGGGTTGGCGCTAAATGAGAGCCGTTTTTGTTATCGTCAGTATGGAACTTGATGCCTGGCCAGTATTGTCGTACTCCTCTACCACCAACGAACGAAGAATAGGCTACAGGAAGATTCAGCTTGACAAAGACGTCCCCGATGTGACTACCTTAGTGGACCGGCAAGGATGCTATATTCTCGGACATATGGAATTTCCGGCGCCGAGTATAAATAAACCGAAATAGAAAGGATCAACATAAGCCCCCCCCCCCGCCCAAAATGTCTTGATCCGGCCCTGTATTTTTACTATTTATAGTGTGTAGAGTGTTATAACATAAAATATCTACTTTGTGTGTATATTTCATATTTACAAAGAGACTATGTATCAATTATCAATATATTCTAAAATCAAATTTGAGCATACTATAATCTTTAAGTTTGATTTCTTTATTGGGAGTAACATGTTATAAATGTTAAAAATTTCCATACAAATCTCTTTAAATGCCAACCAGGCTGAGTTAATATCATAATTATGCTAGATAACAAGCATCCCAGGACTGTTAAAACAAAAAGAGAAAAAATAATCGAAGAAAATTTTTACACAACGTCTTTGCTATATTTTTTTAAGGTTTATTAAAAAAATTGTTTGTTTGAAGGCATTTTAACAGACTTTTGGTGTCCAAAAAAATGTCACCAACTAGCAATTAATAGTGAGAGATTTCATCATTTCAACTAATGAAAATTATACAAAATATGCGCGCACTTTGACCAAAGGACATAGCATAGGCCAAACTATCTCCGTTGCATATTTAAGTCGTACCCTAAATAATGATGATAGTATTAAACATCATTAAGTGAGTGGTCCAAAACCTATAATGCAACTTGGGCATATAAAGGTCATTTTCCTTGATTAGAGCTTTAAGCCTTATTTTGCTGTATAGAGGAAACTCAAAACTAAAGGAGAAAGCTAACCCGCAACGGAATCACATATGATGTCGAACGGTTAACACTAGAAATTTGAAATGATGTCAATTTCGAAAATTAATACACTTAATATACAGAAAGATAAATCATCAGTCCAAAAACGACCATGTCACGCAGGCCTCTCGATGTCATCTTCCTTGGGTTAGACCTTTAGGCCTTTTTTGCCGTAAAGAGAAACCTCCAAATTTAAGTAACACACTCTTCTGGATCACTATTTGATTTTTTAGGATGTACAGCGTTTATTTTTATATGACTCACTTGGCCTGACGTGAACGTGATCTTACACGCACGTTTTTGGCAATTGGATCCGCTTGATCACGTTTTCATGAATTTATAATACATGTACCACTCTTTCGTGCCTGTTATGTTTTCAAAGAAGATAACTTATTTAGAAATATTTCAGACTTGTACATGTAGTTGTGTTACTTAACTTCCCTGTAAATGTTATGTTCCGGAAGGACGGGGTTTCTGCGGAAATGTTTTCAGTCTATCTAAGCTAGAGTATACATAGAGAATAAATCGCCAATACTAAAAACGACAATGCAATGCAAGGATCTTTAGTGAGTTAGTGAGTGAGTTAATGCATGAGTGAATAAGTTGATGTGCGAGTGAGTGATGAGTGAGCCAAATAATGAGTGATCGAGTTAAAGAGTGAAAGAGTTAAAGAATTAGTGACTTTATTAAAGAATGAGTGAGATTAAGAAAGAGTTTATATATAGTAAAAGAATGAGTGAATTAACGAGTTACTGACGGAAATAGTTATTGAGGGAAAGAGCCAGTTAGTGAGTGTAACTAGCGTGAGTGCATGTGAGTGAGTGTGTGTGAGTGTGATTTAGTTTGAGTAAGTGATATTGTGCTTAATTTAAATTGAATATAGTGTGTTTGAGTGTGTTAAATCTAAGCTGGGTGAGTGTTAAATCATCAGTGCATGGTCACTGAATTATGAGAACACACTTCTAAAACAGCTATTCAGTTTTGCCATTGTATTCTAGATATTGGTATATGTGTATATACTTCTCCGGCCGAAAACGTAAATCGGAATATGAATAAATAATTTCATTTGATCTAATTATTCATTGAATAATTTTGAAGATGTCTTTACATTGCCTCAGTTGCTATACTACCATTGCTAGAGCTAGGATCTTTCAAAAAGCTTCAGAAAGCTTCTATTCTACCATTGGGAATTAGAAAGGGTAGCGCTGGACACGCTGATGGAGAAGATAGCAATAGATCTATATAATATAAATAAGGGAGGAAAACATTTGGTGGTGTCGAACCTACTACATGTACCCAACTGAACTGAAAATGTACACGATTCAAAGATGTGAAAATAATGTATCATGTCAGCTTAGTGCACAAATTACCTGATAAATTAAAAGATTAACATATTATTTGTGTCCAATGTAAATCCATTTTTCTTATTTCTAATTATATATTAATAACACTTTAACAGTAACTTGGTGGCTACTGTAAAATTCGCCTTTTTTCTGTCATAGGTAATCGGCGCGTTGATTGGTCACTACCCCCGCACCCCCTCCCCCCTCACCCCCACACCCACTCTACAGCCCTCCTACCTCTCAAAACCATGTAAAATACAGTATTTTTCATTTGAAACATGTTTTAATATATGGTTTATGCTTTTAATTCAATAACCTTCATTTTCTACAAAAAATAAAAAATTGATACATATATATTTAGTAAAGGTATGCAACTCGCCGCTCAATTTTCAGCACTCATCTTAATATGAACTCCATAACTTCAACATTTTTTCACCATTTTTCAATATTTTGGTACCAAATGGTAGGGAATTGATTACTCTTAAAGGAATTAAAGTTGTCATTACAATCATTTCAAGTTATAAGAAGATATGTAATCTCGAATTCACAGCAAGTGTAACTCGACAGTGATCTGACCGCTGGGTTTTCTTCAAAATTACCCGACTAAACGGCAGTTTATTCGAAATGAATGCATATTTCATTGTATTGCGCATATAAATATGATCAAATTATATTATTATTTGTAATAACTGTTCAATCAAAACAGCTAATAAAACTATAACAAACCTTTTTTCCGATATGCCAAATTCTCCAATCCAAAATGAAAGTACACATGTATAAACGGAAGCATTCGTATGGAGTATTTTCATTGGTCGTATGAAAACCTTAGACCAATGAAAATACTCCGTACAAAAAATGAAGGGGAGAGCACTCTGTAGAACTATTACTTGCATTATAATTTGGAATTTAACATATAGGAAAAAAAGGTTTGTTATAGTTTAATAAGATGTTTTGATTGAACAGTTATTACAAATAATAATATAATTTGATCATATTTATATGCGCAATACAATGAAATATGCATTCATTTCGAATAAACTGCCGTTTAGTCGGGTAATTTTGAAGAAAACCCAGCGGTCAGATCACTGTCGAGTTACACTTGCGGTGACTTCGAGATTACATATCTTCTTATAACTTGAAATGATTGTAATGACAACTTTAATTCCTTAAGAGTAATTCAATTCCCTACCATTTGGTACCAAAATATTGAAAATTGGTGAAAAAATGTTGAAGTTATGGAGTTCATATTAAGATGAGTGCTGAAAATTGAGCGGCGAGTTGCATACCTTTACTAAATATATATGTATCAATTTTTTATTTTTTGTAGGAAATGAAGGTTATTGAATTAAAAGCATAAACCATATATTAAAACATGTTTCAAATGAAAAATACTGTATTTTACATGGTTTTGAGAGGTAGGAGGGCTGTAGAGTGGGTGTGGGGGGCAGGGGGAGGGGGTGCGGGTGTAGTGACCAATCAACGCGCCGATTACCTATGTTTTCTGTTAACTTTCATTTGTTTTTGTTTTCGTTAATTAATCTGTAGGTAGATTGGACTGAAAATATAAGCTGCAGTTATCGTGTTTAGTGATATTTTTAGAAATACTGCTTGTATTTAGACTTACAAATTGTCGTTGACAGCAATTATGTGTAAAGTAACATGTTTTCGCGATCAAATATTCCTCAATATTTCGACTACAGTATTAACACTTTACCTCATATATACGCAAATTAACGCACTGTCACTCCCACCCTTTATACGTGAAATCGTGAAAAAATGTCCTTTTTAGGCCTCAAACACTTTTTATGTTTGAGAAATGAAAGTGATTACTTCTTTTTGCGCCGCCCCCTATCAAAAAGATTCATACTCTTACTCTGTATTATCGGCGCAACTCTATTACCGGCGTAGATCTACTCTCAGTATTTTGTCAGGAGTGGTCATGGATACGGTGAAATCAAAAAATTTTGACCTCATTTAATAAGACATGTATTATGATAAATTGAATTTGTTTTGCTTCACACAAAATATGGACTATTAAATTCATCACAGACATATAGAAAAAACTAAGTATGACGATAATATGGGGTCCCATGCTACCAGAGGGTGGATATGCCCTCTTCTGCAAGGGGGTTTGAAGGGGGCTACCTCCCCCTCAATATTAAGAAAATTTTGTACTTGTGAGAGGCTCAAAATGGCCTCACGATAAAAGTCTATCTTAAGATAAGGTGTAACCAGAACTGAAAAGTCTAACTCTTTGACTCTATCTCAATCCATTATGCGAGGTTGCAGCACTTTGAAATCAGTTTTAATGGAAAAATTCAACGCAAAATAGCGATTTTTGGCAGTTTGGAGATGTCCCCTCATTCCCATGGTAACATAAAATATAAGATTGAGCATGCCGTTACAAAAGCAAAGGTCCAGTAATCATTTGTGCCTAGTTTGATCAGCATTAAAAGCATTATTTATAAATAGTTTTTTTACTATAACAGTTTGAGTTTGATACAATGTCATACATGTACCGAATTTGGTATGACTAGATTTGCAACAAAAAATCATTTATGTTCATTTTTTCATGACAGCCACACTTAATCCTTGCATATCGTGGCTACATCCTTAAAAAAGACACTAGATGCCTCGACTGGGATCTGAACCCCAGACCTCTCACACCCTAAACGAGCGCGTTACCCCTGCACCATGGGAAGTTATACGAAGAAAGCTTGAATAAAATCAAATAATTCTATATTTAGAATTTCCATTTCGGGTTTGTAATCCTTATTAATTTCGAGATATTTTGTTCACGATAAACCTGTTGTTGAACACTGATGTAAATATTTTAGGGAAAATCTTTTCACCAAAACAGTCCGACATGTATATATTCCACTACTCGACAGTCAGATTTATTTCTGTACTTAAACGCTCTGAAGTATTCGATAATCAACATCGCTAAAAATGGCATTTTCATTGATTGAAATGATATTCATCCGCGTAATTTATGATTGTGCATTTATTGACAATTCTATAAGCCAACGCTACTTTTAAACTTTGAATGCGTTGTAATTTGTTGGATACTTGTAAAAAACCCAAATATTTCTTTCTTTTACATTGTTAGTTTTAAGCTGCGTTAGGTTTGTCGTGAAATTCTGTGCCAGAGATTTAATGTCAGCATTGTATTTCCTGATCTGCGATCAGAGAATACAAAAACCATCATACAAACTTTTCAAATTTTTAATATTAATGTCCAATATAAATAGCAAATCATAAATGTACAGTAGTATCTGATGAAATAAGTGCCAAGAAAGACAGCTCTTTGTATTTTTTATATTTCAGATGGATGACAAAAAAGCTGAGCTGCCATTTGGTTGGATTGTGAAGCAGTCAAAAACATATCCAGACCGGGTTTATTATTTCAATGTAAACTCTGGTGCGAGTTCTTGGGAATTTCCAGATCTTCTTCAGCATTATGTGGTATTTATTAAGTTTTTTTTTCTGGTATTTATAAAGCTGGTATTTTTAAAGGTTTTTTCCCAGTATTTATAAAGCCGGTATTTTTAAAGTTTTTTATATCTAAAGTATCTATTTTAATTTTCCGTAAAAAATGATTAAAAGCTATTTCCAGATTGAAAGATTGACACGTTTGTTTTAGATACTTAACATAGATACATGTAAAACACTGTAACAATAAATGAAGTCCTGTTACAGTGAATATGTTGCACGAAACTGAGCATTTATCAAATACAGGTAAATAAGTGTTAACTTGAAAGGTCACATAGTGATTTTAATCTATATATTCTGACATATGGATAGATGGCACTGTGGACAAAAGACATGCAGAATTTTATTTATATTAAAGATCCTGTAACACAATTATTTATGGTTTTAAATCATAAATATGATGCTCAAATTAAGATTTATCAATATTGTAGGTTCCAAAAAGCATTATTTATAAAGATATTACTGAATTTAACATTTCATGTAAATAAAGGGAGGTAATTAGAAATTGATTTTCTATAAAGTTTGAGTCAAATTTTCCAATAAGAAATGAATGCATTTATATTCTAATGATTACATGTAATATGCACAAATATTTGCAGTACATATTTTCAATATTCTTTGATGTTTGAAAATTGTTTTATTATCATATTTATATACATATGTATAATTTCACTGAGTGTGGTTAACCACTTTGCTCACAACATACAAGATCTTTAAACTAATGCCATGGGAACAAGACAAACTCTACAGCAAAAATGTTAGAAATTAATTAATTTCATCTAGCAATGAATAAATTGAAAATATTTTACATAGACAATTTACATTTCACTTCATTCTATTGCCATATTTACAAATACAGTACATGGTTGCTATGACAATAAATAGTCAAATTTATAATAAAACAAAAAATGTTTATGTTAAAGGGACTCCACTGAGGTTTTTGACATGACGAAACTGGAAATAATTTTTTGAGATTATTACCCCATTTGATGAAGATCTATACTAATAACCTATGTGCAGAATATCAGATCATCAGCTTGCTCCGTTTTTCCAGAATAATTATTTTAATAGTGAAAAATGATCAAAAATTGAAATCAAAACGGACTTAGCATAGCACAAACATATCATTTTCAATGTATGTCTTGTATATTTCTTGGTTATATTTTAATTGTATTTCTCTTTTAAGTGCTAATGTTTATCTATGTGAAAAATTTAGATTTTATGTTTTTACGCTAATAAACCTCAGTGGAGTTCCTTTAATAGTATCTTGTAAATAAAGCAGTGCAATATATTTTTTATGAAGCTGGAATAATGGAGAATAATGTGTATAAATCATGACAGGTAGCAGATTTTTGTACTGTTTGTCTAAAAATGCTAATATTACTAAATGTCCACATCAGTCTTTTATATGTAAAATTTCTTCGTTCATTGCAGAGTGGGAATACAAACATGACGGCTGCTCCAGTTTTAACAGCAACGTCACTCGTAGTTGATGCTGTGTCACCAGAGAAATTACCCGTTTCTACAACATCCCCGCAACAAACCTCACAGCCGCAGGACACACACAATCAGTTCAAATCTAGTCATAATAAACACCATGATACCAGTGCTTGTAATACACGTGATAGTTATAAAAAAAGTTTGTCTGAAAGAGAAACTCGTAACATTGCTTTAGAATGTCCTGGTAGAAATTCATTAAAACCACATACTTTATCTCAGCTTAAGTGTCGAAGAAGCGTACAAGCAGACAATGATAGTAAAATGTCGAAGTTGAAAAGAGGTGTACTTGACGATAAGTTTTCAGGTCAGGCCAAAAGTCAACATCAGTCCTGTTCTGATAATAAGTTTTCAGGCAAGGCAAAAAGCCAATATCAGCGTAGTCCAGATAAAAAGTTTTCATGCCAGTCAAAAAGCCAATGTCAGTACAGTCCAGATAAAAAGTTTTCAGGCCAGGTGAAAAGCCAGTATCAGCCTTACAGTGTGAAAAAAGTTTGTCAATATGCAGGAACAGGTATAAAGACTGTAAGTTCTGTACAGAAAGATTTGCACAATGATAAAAAAGAAGATTCTGCTCAAGTTAGTCAAAGTTATCATCATTATAAAAAACCTGATTGTTCATTAGGCAACTGTTTACAGCAAAAAGTTAAAAGTAATCCGCAAACATCCTCAAAATCGCAACAACCGGTGACATTTAAATCATATAAGCCTTCATATACAAAACAAAATGTGGCTAAAGATGTGTCATACCTTGATAACAAGCCAAAGCACACAACTTTGTCCCCGATAAAGTTTCCAAAGAAAAGTGCCGGAATTGCCAAAGTCATCTGTTCTACAAACAAAAGCTGCGCGCAGAAAAATGAGGAATATTCAAAATCTGCGGGTAAAGACTTGAGGACTATCTTAAATGTAGGGAAACGTGGTCGTGAAAATACGAAAGACACAAATTCAAGCAGAAACTTGACAGATGATTCACAGGCAGTCAAGAGGCGGAAGACAGGCACCGAAATTCAGTGCCCGAATTTTGATAAACGGGAAGAAATAATTGACCTTTCAGACGATCCGCAAACAAAGATAAAGAAAAAAATAAACAGCCAGGTAAATAAGACAGAATGTTCACTAGACACATATTTATATGTAGGTGAAGACAAACGTAGAGTTGTCAGATCTTGTCATTCACGCGATAGCGTTAATTCATTAGTTAAAAAGACACCCGCAACTAACACAGAGACATTAGGTAAAACAGAACCAGTTACTAACACAAACACTTCTCAATGCATTCGTAAATTAACTCCATCAACTCGTGACTCAAATGTAAGTAGAAGTGCACCAATTCAGCATGTTGGCGAGGAACGAGTGCCCAAGTTGCCCGACGAGGGTTCAGATTTTGATCGTAACAATAATGCTGAGTATAAGTTGTTTATTGGGGATAAAGACAAACTGTTGAGTATTCAGGCTTGGATCAATAATCTACAGGATCGAGCAGGATCCGAGAGTCCGTCAGTTGATTCTTATTCACAGGTAGTTTTTATATTCTGATTCATGGGCTGCATTCTTTAAAGATATTTGACCGAATCGCAATAAAAGTACAGTTATTATTTTAAAAAAATAGGTTCTCTTACCTCATAAGTTGGATTATGCCATACACTTTATCATTGTTAGTAGTTCATCAATATGTTGATAGTAAACATAAGTAAATATTAAAGTCAATGTGGGACATACTAAGGGTATATGTCTATAGATCTATTTTGAATTTCCATGTTTACTTTTAAAATTTAATTTAATGGTACCCTTGTGAAAAAAATATAATTATACAAATATACATGTATTATATCAATGTTAATTTTAATACAGGTTAGTTTAGGTCAAGTGAATGATTCAGTTGATAGTGGCTATGTAACAAATACTACAAGCAAGACCTGCTCACCTCCTGAAAAAGGTTAGTTATGTAATGTCTTTTTCATTTCTCGTGTTTTTTTCTCTCTCCCACTTGATGTATTGGGGCATATAGATTGCGCTTCCTGTCCTTTTGTGCTGTCCTTCTGTCCTGCTGGCTTTCATATTTGTTAACAAAAGAGCAAATGTCAATGTCTGTGGCTAAGTCTATTGTTACTCAAATAAAAGGTCAAGAGTAGGGATCTATGAATTCTAAACTTGACATTATTTTGAGTCTGAGTTCATCATTATGATACATTATCTAGTGAATCATCTATTCTTTTTATTTTCAACAACAGGCTGGGCAGCAGACGTCAAGGATGCAGATGTCGTGTCAAGGCCTGTAGTCAGTATGGAGGTGGACGAGTGCTTGATTGATGAGAAATTACATGGTGAGGTGGTGTGGAAGTTGGCTGAGAGAGAAGGCGGGGCTGGAGAAGGCGGGGCAGTTCCAATAGGAGTAGGCGGAGACTTACCAGTGGATGAAGGTGTGACATTACCCGTTGAAGAGAATGAGGAGGAAATGATGGATATAGACGAGGTTCTGGTTGAGGTCCGACAGCATGTGAGCGGGTCTGGTAATCAGAATGCTAGCAGCTTTGATGATTATACGGACAAATTTACACCTATGAAAGCAACAAGCAAGGTAAAAACGAAGTTACGTCAGATTTTCTATTAATACACTTGTTACTATATATAGTAACAAAATTGCCTATGATTTCAACTGATTATGAGTGTCACGTGACCTATTATGAGTTTGCGGCCTGGGGCCGAGAACTAGTTATCAGCCCGCAGAACATGTGCACGTGCACAAACTGAAACAATGACGTCACGTTTAACGTCATCAAACAATTAACTGTAAAAGTGAAAGTCGGTTGTCAGCACGAATCGCTTTATTTTTATTATGAGACCTTAAACGTTTTTAGTACAAACACATTTTTGTTACTATTGAAATTTGAAGAAATAATAGATCTACGACAAATTCATTCCGAAAAAAATGAAAATAAAACTTGCTTCTTGGTTCTACTGCTTTGAACACACAAACAGAAAACATCTCTGTACAGAACAGTAGAAGAGTAGACAAGAATTTCAACGAAAGAACTTCAAAGTCTATTTGTTTTGATTATGTTTTTGTTATTTTTTTTAATGCTACTATTAGATCTACCAAGTGTATTAAAGACATTAATACACGTCAGCGTAGGGCCGGAAGGTGATAATCGGCCCTGAATGAATAATGGCCCTCGGGCTAAAGCCCTCGGGTCCATTATTCATTTTGCAGGCCGATTATCACCTTCCAGCCCTCTCCTGCCGTGTATTAACCTCTTATTAATCAACTATTGATTTCTGTGCAATTATACATGTGAAAATCAGGTTAGAAGAGAGAATGGCCCATTTAATCTATACCATGGTGAATTTGTGTTTTTAGTTTGTCCTATCTTTTTTTTACTGACCATCAGAGTGGAATTTCAGGGTATTATTTGACTGATCACCTGTTTCAGAATAAGAACAATGCTCCAATTACATCTGATCAATGCGGACATGTGATCAATTTACAAAAGTCGTAATTATTTTTTTCTACGCTTATAGAAAAACTTATAGAATTGTCAAACCAGGTACACCTTGTTAAAGATGTATTTTGTATGGGATGGTTTACAATATTTCTGTTTTGAATCAAATATTGTATGGAAGGGTTTACAATTTTTTTTCTATCAAAACAATACTGTATGGAATGGTTTACATGAATTCAATTTTCAATCAAAACAATATTGTATGGAATGGTTTACAATAGTTTTGTCTTGAATCAAAACAATACTGTGTGGAATGGTTTACAGTATTTATGTTTTCAACAGAAACAATATTGTTTGGAATGGTATACAATTTTTTTTGGTTTTCACTCAGAACAAAACTGCAATGGAATAGTTTACAATGTTTTTGTTTTGAATCAAAACAATATTGTTTTTACAATTTTCTTTTTCAGCGAAAATGATACTGTATGGATCGGTTTACAATTATTATTGTTTTCAATCAAATCAATATTGTGTGGAATGGTTTACAATATTTTTGTTTTGAATCAAAATCAAAATGTTGTAAACCATTCTATACAAGATATCAGTCAAAACTTTTGACTACTATTTTACAGATCATTACAGTGGTTGTGGATACCAATGTTCTCATCTCAAACCTGGCTCTGTTTGAGACTCTCAAAGATTATCAGCTTCAAGGTAAGTTATTCTCAATCATTTATACCCCCTTAATACCCCTAAATTTGCTCATCTCAAACCTGGCTCTGTTTGAGACTCTCAAAGATTATCAGCTTCAAGGTAAGTTATTCTCAATCATTTATACCCCCTTAATACCCCTAAATTTGCTCATCTCAAACCTGGCTCTGTTTGAGACTCTCAAAGATTATCAGCTTCAAGGTTAGTTATTCTTAATCATTTATACCCCTAAATACCCCTAAATTTGTGTAATGGACTTCCCCAGTTTAGAATTTGGACAAGTCCATTGTTACATGTAGGTTAGAATTTATAAATCTGACAAAGCTGGACTAGTAATCCAAGGGTCACAAGTTCGATTTCCCATATCACAACTTACAGCACTTATGGTCTTATAGATATGTCACCTTTAAAACAAAGTCCCATGTATTGTTGCTTTATGCCAGGTATGTAAAATGAACCAGGGTCCCTCCTTGAAAAGGGAAACAACTGTTTTATGCACTACCCAAAAATTAACCAACTCCTTAGGGTGTGTCACATGCCTGTGACAGTAAATAAACCAAAATCTATGAAAAGTATACTATAAAATTAAAAAAAACTGGATGTTGTTTTCATATGGTTTTTGAAATATGTTTGTTGGTGTATTTGTTTTTGTAATATAGAAATATATTATAGGTGGTTGCGTTTCTGCATTTATGATATATTTTGGTGTATTTCTAATGTATTTATAGGTAGAGACAGAGCAAAACTATGCTTATACATTCCATGGATTGTTTTATGTGAACTAGACTACATGAAGGAGAAACAGACTGGAAACAAGCCAAAACAGGTAAAAAATCAGGTCTTAGATTAAACATATTTATTTATAGCTTGATGAGCGATTGAAGCAAATTTGGACCTATCTCAAATGGACCTTTGGCAAATAAACAGAACTGGTGTCGTAAGAGGGAATATGATTATGAACACCCATTGTGGCAGATATTTTAATCTCTAAACCAACACTTTCTTTAATAGACATTTCTTATGTCATGTTTAAGTAAAGCCCAATTGATTGATTTTTATAATGTAATTTTCCTCAAGCATATTGTTTGGCACATTCGTGACTGAGTGGCTAAGGTAGTTTTCACTTAACCACTGGCTCCTAATTGCTATTGGTTTGAATCCAGCCAGACACTTTGGATTCTTTCATGTGAGGAAGCTGTGCAGTTAACTTATGGAAAGTTTAATAGATTGATGAATGGCTGGTAATCAGGTCCTTGGATTTGAAAAATTACTTCTCATAGCTACTTTAGGCTTAGATAAGATAATTGGTAAAAATCAATGGCTGATTTATGACTTAGATACTAATTTAAGGCTTGATTAGAGACTTAATTAGATTAAGGTGACAACGGAGTCAATTATCACTGAAAATACCTAAAATGAGATTTTTTGCTAAGTAGATTTATTAACCTTTTCTGAACACATTTGTGATTTAATTTTGGAAGCAGTTAGTCCAAAAAATGTGTTTTTAAACGTTTTAAAACGGAACCTATACTATTTGTATCTGCTATTCGCGTAACCTGTCGATTATCGATAACGCGCTCCGCCCCCTGTTGAGGCATCAATGAGGAAATCGGTAGTTCCATATATCCGTGAATTACACGTCCATACTGGTCCATACTTCTCGTAATACATGTATCGTACAACTAACGTACATCTTTTATGAATATCTCAACATTTAGCCTTTTTTATATAAATTAAGAAATTGTCGGCCAATGTACGTAACATAATGTATGAAACATAAATAATTAAGCATAGCGGCAAATCGCACGACCACGGGGTTGATTAAAAATGTAGTTGCTAAAAATATCCATAATGTGTGAAAATAATTTGTCTGTCCCGTTAATCTGATAGATATTACGTTGAGTTGATAGACTTTTGTACGGATTCAAGGGCTTACTTTACATTCAGCCTCGTTTTCTAACAATGTCAAGTAAAACACAAACAACAAACAGACAACATTTTATATGTGAACGCCTATGTGACTTGTGGAAAGGTATCCCTGACAAATTTCTAAACCATTTTAGATTGTCTAAGGATGATTATTTCTCATTAAATAAAAAAAAGATATTAAATAATATTCTCAGTGAAAATAAATTGTTCTCAGTAAATCGACACAGTACTAATAAAATCTGGGACAAAGTATGAAAATTTATTGTCTAAAAGACGTATCCCCGGTAGAAACTGGATCTCTTGCCGTGCATAGATGATATTCATAATAGAAGTCAAGAAGGCCAGATCATAATGATCTAGTAATACCTTTTATTTCTATTAAAAATATGTGAAGCATTATCAATTTGGTGGAAAAGATATATAATACCCCGTGCTTATTTGTACATCTACCATGGACTTTAAAGACTGTCAGAAGCTTAGTTTTTTGTTATTTTTTTGTATTTTAACAGAATTTCATACACGAATACACAGGCAGAGTGATACTGGTATAATACAATAATAATGCTAATGATAATAATAATAAACTTCAAAAAGGAAAACAATTAAGTACCCCGCTAGCGGTGCGCAAATGCGTTCCATTTCCCCCCACTGAGTGCCTCAAAATTTTACCGATAGTCACGTGACATGTGAGAGACAGATACCAGACGATCAGTAAATCACGTTAAGAATTGAAGAAATTTTCAGCTATAAACTGATATCAATCAGCAGCTTTTTAATTGGTCAGATGTCACTGGGTCATAAAATGTTGTTAGAGAGTATGTTACCGCAACTTGTGACCCTCTCTGGTGCGATATTTGTGTATTATGCAATTATTTAGCGTGAAACGTAGGGGTCCGAGAGAGAACAGCCGATTTATGACACTTCGTTTGATGCGGGTCGGACTAACTTTGAATCGGCATAACTTCTTTAATAATCAAGCAATTAACATGCGGTTTAAAGCACATGAAAGGAAATTCATTTACGGAGGGAACCGTGTCAGGGATTTTTGTTGTTGCTCAATAGGCGACTTAATTATCTTTAATTACGTAATATGTATGGTGAAAAAAGTCGCATAAAAGTTTTGACGTTACGTCATATTTTTTTGAGAAAAGATAGAAAAAAATTGAGACACGGTTCCCTAGATATTATAAGTATGGTTATTTTCAAAAGTTTGATGACAAAAATTAAAAAATGACTTTGATATGACGATTTAAAAATTTTAGGATTTTTATTCAAAATCAATCATTTACAAAGGCATTTTTTTCAAATATTTTATTTTTTTATGATGATCAACGACATTTAATGCACAAAGATTAAATAAATAACAATTATTATTAAAATAACTTTGTTTAAATGACATTTATGTAAGTACCACGGAAAGTGTCTGTTGTCACCTTAATGGCTTAATAAGATGCTGATTTATTCATTTTGCCAGTAAAAAAGAATATCATAATTGTACAATACTAAGCAGGATAGTTGAAGTATATGCATCTTTATTCTCTTCTGAAAACACGTTTTCATTGTCTTGCATCCATTATGTATACCATATGTTAATTAGCTATAAACTTTGTATAACAGTTTTATGCTGAATAAATTTATATTCTGTTATTTAGATACTTAAGAACTGTGAATGGCTGATTGGTTTAATAAGGTGTAACTAGATATTTAAGTTGATTAATGGCTTAATTAGATGCTGACCTAGGGTTAATTAAGGTACATATTTACAATAATGGCTGGTAGGCTTGATAAGGCTTAATTAAGTTATTAAATAGATTAATGGCTGAATTAGATGTTGAATAACTTTCTGATATTTATGGACAAAACAGTTTTGATCCATTACGTACATGTTTGACATTTTTCATGTATTTACATTGTGTAGAAAGCGAGACATGCCATCAGTGTGTTGAAGACGTTGTTCAGTGGTAAACATCCTCGTGTCAAGGGACAGACGCCTAAAGAGGTATTTCAACTATAGTAATTTGTAGTTAAGAGCAAAAAAACCTATAAAAATACCTCCTAGATTTTACCCTTATTCCACCAAAGTTATAGTTGTGGCATTGGCCTAGCTTAGAATTTTCGAAATGTTGTTTTGTAAATTAAAGGAATTTAAACAAAAACAACAAAAAAACTCACCTCTTGCCTGCTGGTGGCAAGTGAATATACCCTTGTGACCATGCATTTCATCTTTCATGGTTTGCACTGTTTGCTATTCAGTCAGTCCTTACTGTGAAATTTTCATTATACATGATGGATGGTTTTGTTTACAGATTAAGATACTTTTTCACAAACTACTAATGAGAAGGTTAAACAAAATGAAATTTTAATATTATAGAACAATATTAATACGAAGTACAGATACTAGATTAATATGAGTGGTTAAGGTCCCTGATTTCGAACTATTTACCCCTCATTGCTGTGGGTTTGAAACCCTTGAGGGTCTTTGTGTCTTTAATATCAATAAGCTATCCAGCTATCTTATAAGGGGCATCTGTGTCAGATTGGTTTAGGTCGTTGACTTCAAACCACTTGCCTCTCACTGCTGTAGGTTTAAGGGGTGCAAGGGTCTTCAGATTCTTTTATGTGAGAAAGCTATCCAGCTAGCTTACATATCATGGGTGATTCTGCTCAGTTGTCGTTTGTGCCTGAAATAATGTACAGAAGGGGGGGGGGGCACCTGAGGTCTTCCTCTACCAGTAAAGCTGGCCATATGACCTCTACTGTGTTGTTGCAACATAAAACCCAGCCAAAAAAGAAAAAAGGGAGCAAAAGCAGCTGTCTTAAATGAGGTCAATGGTTCTACTTAGGTGACATCTAGTGCTTGAAATAATGCATCTGTCATTAAAGATAGGTCACCATATTATGACTTTAGTGCAGTAATAGGCTAACTACTATTGAAGTTGATAGGAGTTAGCCTGTAACTGCACTAAGGTAAAAATATTACCTTAACAGTGTTAGTGTAAATTGAAACCAAAACCACAAACAAATAACTGCACTAATATGTTATAATTCAGGCTGAGGAAGCATCTGACAACTTCCGATCTACGTGTAATGATGACAACATTCTCCAGGCTTGTTTACAGTGTCAGAAAAATGGTAAGTATAATATGTTAGGATGATCTTAATATCATAAAATTGTATGGCCTCAAAAAAAAAAAAAAAAAAAAAAAAATCAAGTATGTGTTACTTGTCTTTTTGCTACTGTGATTAGAAACTCACCAAAAAGTATTAATAGAAAATATATGCTCATTCTTTATCATTTTAGGTTTGAAACAGTACTTCATTGATTTCTTTGTTATTGTAATGACAGATTATTTTTTGTTGAGAAAAATAAGGACTTTTTTTCTAAAAGTGGCCTTTTCTGTGTAACAGACAAAAGTAGATTTATAAAGAATTTTATTGCAGGGTTATGTGCTGTGCTGTTAACAAATGACAATAATTTGATCAACAAAGCCCTCGTGAGTAATGTGTCGGCTTACACAGCAAAGGTAAGTCAGATTTTCTGCTCCCTCGTTATCTTTAATGATATACTGTGCTCATCCTTGAGTAAAATATTTTAATCACAGAAATTTATTGAAAACTATGAAATTCTTACTGAATATGTCTAATTTAGAAAAGAGAATGAATAGACTATGTATTGGAAGCTGCGTTCCTTATTACAAATCAAGTAAAGTTGGTTTCTTTTTAAAAAAATGTCAGTTTTTATAAGGACATAATAATGTTGGTCAATAAATAAACCTTCAAACTTACTCTGTGTTGATTGTTTGTTCAACTTGTATCATTTTTCTCAGTAAAAGCATGGTGTAATTGTATATTAATGACATTTATATAAGAAATTGCAATGTTAAATATTTATACCATTATGTTAAGACCATTTTAATTACAAAAAAGAACAGTTAAAATCTTATGCCAGATTGCTTATATTTTTTCTTATTACTATAGACAAAAAAAATACCTTTCACAACTGTCACTGTATTGAACTGTTCACTAATTAGTTTAAACTTTATTTATTCAATAAATTGTACATAAATGACATTTACAAACATTGCACAACAATGTAATTCAGACAGGATTGGAAAACAAGTAAAACAATACTTAAATCAATTCCTCTCCTCTTCACTAATTACAGGAGATAGTGTGTAAGCAGATAGCTCAGTACCGCGGTATGGTATTCTGAGGGTTCATGGTTTGAGTCCTGGTCCAAGGACATACATGATGTTATTATTAGTTGATTATTTACTTTAGATTTGTAATTAAGAAATTCTTGTCAAAGTTAATGAAATGTTTACATGATTGAAGAAGTTCTTTATCTCAAGAAAAACTTAACCCATGCATGTAACATTGTCAAATTAAATTGTGATTTTAACATTTTAGGACATTTTGACTGGCTTGAACGAAGTTGACAAAGCAGTTTTTGCGGGAAAATCCATCACTACAGGCAATGTTAACCTTCTGAAGTCAGATTACGTTAAAAGTCCAGCTCCAGCTTCTCATGGACTTGAAGTTTACCAAAACATAAATAGTGTGGATGGTACTGGAAATAAAGTCTGTCTCAGTGGCGGGAAGACAGCCAGTGTTGGAGAGAACGTGGTGACATTATCTGCTGCACCTCAACAGACGTGTCTTGCTGATAAAATACTGAAGGAGGAGAATACATCTACCATTGAAACACTGGTCAGTGAGAAACAACATCAAATAGTTTTTTTTCCGTAAAGTTGACTCTTCATAGTTAACATAAACATCATTTATTAAAGGGAGCAAACTTGCTGTGTAAAGGGAGGAAACTGGTTGATTAAAAGGGGGACAGACTTGTTGTTTAAAGTGGGCAAACTTGCTGGGTATAGGTGGAAACTAGGTGATTAAAAGGGGGACAAACTTGTTGTTTAATGGGGGCATACTTGCTGTTTAAAGGGAGCAACTTTGCTGTTTATAGGGAGTAAACTTTTTGTTTATAGAGAATAAACTTGCTGTTTAAAGGGAGCAAACTTGATGTTTACAGGGGGCAAACTTGGTGTTTAAAGGGAGCAAACTTGCTGTTTAAAGGGTGCAAACTTTTTGTTTATAGGGAGCAAACTTGCTGTTAAAGAGAGCAAACTTGCTGTTTAAAGTGGGCAAACTTGTTGTTAAAGGGAGTAAACTTGCTGTTAAAGGGAGCAACCTTGCTGTTTAAAGGGACCAAACTTGCTGTTTAAAGGGGCCAAACTTGATGTTTAAAGGGAGCAAACTTGCTGTTTTAAGGGAGCAAACTTGCTGTTTAAAGGGAGCAAACTTTTTGTTTATAGGGAGCAAACTTGCTGTTAAAAGGAGCAAACTTGCTGTTTAAAGGGAGCAAACTTGCTGTTAAAGGCAGCAAAACTTGCTGTTTAAAGGTGCAAACTCACTGTTTAAAGGGAGCAAACTTGCTGTTTTAAGGGAGTAAACTAGCTGTTTAAAGGGAGCAAACTTTCTGTTTTTAGGGAGCAAACTTGCTGTTAAAGGGAGCAAACTTGCTGTTAAAGGGAGCAAACTTGCTGTTTTAAAGGGTGCAAACTTGCTGTTTAAAGGGAGCAAACTTTTTGTTTATAGGGAGCAAACTTGCTGTTAAAGAGAGCAAACTTGCTTTTAAAGGGGCAAACTTGCTGTTAAAGGGAGCAAACTTGCTGTTTAAAGGGAGCAAACTTGTTTTTTAAGGGTGCAAACTTGCTGTTTAAAGGGTGCAAACTTGCTGTTTGTAGGGATCAAACTTGTTGTTTTCAGGGAGAAAACTTGCTGTTTAAAGGGAGCAAACTTTTTGTTTATAGGGAGCAAACTTGCTGTTAAAGAGAGCAAACTTGCTGTTTAAAGGGGGCAAACTTGCTGTTAAAGGGAGTAAACTTGCTGTTAAAGGGAGCAACCTTGCTGTTTAAAGGGAGCAAACTTGCTGTTTATTAAAGGGGGCAAACTTGCTGTTTAAAGGGAGCAAACTTGCTGTTAGGGGGAGCAAACTTGCTGTTTAAAGGAAACAAACCTGCTTTTTAAAGGGGCAAACTTGCTGTTTAATTTAAACTTGCTGTTTGTAGGGAGCAACTTTGCTGTTAAAGGGAAATAAACCTGCTTTGACATTTTTATTGCAGAGAGCTAACTTGTGCTGCTTCTATTTACATAAGGGAGTTACTTTTTTGTGTTGTTGAAATTTTATAAATGCAACTTTCACTACATTGTGTATTTAAGGGAGCTAACTTGCGCTGACATTTAATTACAGAGAGCGAACTTGTTCTAGTAATGAGTACTACAGGACGCTAACCTTACAATATTTTGAGCTAAAACTCATTTGTACCAACACTCTGATTTTGGGAGATACCTTCCACTGAAATATTTTAAGGACATATTTTTGACATTGCCTAATAAAGGGAGCAGCTTACTTGTGTTAGCATAGTAACATGAAAGGGAGCTAACTTGTGCTAACATAGAAACATGAAAGAGAGCTTACTTGTGTTAACATTGTAACATGAAAGGGAGCTTATTTATGTTAACATTGTAACATGAAAGAAAGCTAACTTGTGTTAACATAGTAACATGAAAGGGAGCTAACTTGTGTTAACATAGTAACATGAATGAAAGCTAACTTGTGTCAACATAGTAACATGAAAGGGAGCTTACTTGTGTTAACATAGTAACATGAAAGGGAGCTAACTTGTGTTAACATAGTAACATGAAAGGGAGCTAACTTGTGTAAACATAGTAACATGAAAGGAAGCTAACTTGTGTTAGCATAGTAACATGAAAGGGAGCTTACTTGTGTTAACATAGTAACATGAAAGGGAGCTAACTTGTGTTAACTTAGTAACATGAAAGAAAGCTAACTTGTGTCAACATAGTAACATGAAAGAAAGCTAACTTGTGTCAACTTAGTAACATGAAAGGGAGCTATCTTGTGTTAACATAGTAACATGAAAGGGAGCTAACTTTTTTGAACTTAGTAACATGAAAGGGAGGTATCTTGTGTTAACATAGTAACATGAAAGGGAGCTAACTTTTTTGAACTTAGTAACATGAAAGGGAGCGAACTTTAACTGACATTGTATATTACAGGTAGATGACATGTACTGTAAAATGAAGACCGTATTACATGAGGCACTAGGAAAAATACTCGAAGTGGAAATGCAAAAAGCCTATGATGATATATGGTAAAAGTGCATTAATTTTGAATTTATTAATATGATAATTTAATTTTCCAGTTTTGATGAATTTCTGAATTGAAATATGGTAATTTTAGATGGATGAGGGAAGTTTTATGAAAGTGTGGCTGAACTGTACTCTGGTAAATTTAGTGTAACTTATTGTTGTGATCAGTATTAAAATCTACCACCACCACCACCAGTTGTGAATGTTGGTGTGGCTCTATTCTGGTGGGTAAAGCTACTCACTCACTCTCCAAGCTGGTTAATGGTTAAAAAAAGGTTTGCTGTTGAATCTTGATATGTATTGATTATTTGCTTATATTTTAGGACAGACATTGTGTACAGAAAACCACCGTGGGATTTAAAAGCTATACTAGAGTGTTGGAAAAAGTAATAGAATTTTTGGTCATTACCTCCTTGTTTAATCTTCGGGTTTACATGCCCATCTTCACGTTAATTACAGGAATATACCAATTGAGTTAAAATGACTCTTAGATTGCTAACGAAGGTTTATATTATATTTTTAAATGTCAGAAAGGCTATTAGCGATATGGATATATTGGCAATTTTCATAAATTAACGAGAATGTTTTTCATCAAAGCGCATAAAAAAAGGAAAAAGTGGAATGTAAAGATGATGTCATGTCTTAAACTGAAACAAATACTTGTATGTCGGGCTATCAAAATTAATTCAAGTATAAAGTCATTATTGCAATGTAACTTTTATATTTTTAATGTAACGATGAGAAATATGCCCTAAAGGACAGAAAGTAATAATGAATACTATGCATGCTCATAGATAACCGTTATGGATGTAGAAATCATTGCTATTTGTAGGTGCTTCTTTTCTTCATGGTATATATGACATAGTATACAGAGTGTTTCAGCCAATCAGAATTCAAGAAAATTATTTGCATTATACATGTCAGATAAATATATTTGCAGGCACTGGAGAGCTGTGTTTGGATTTGTGTTTCCAAGATACCTTCGCTAATTGACAATTTTCTTTTCCAATATATCTAGGTTTAAAGGGACTTTGATAAATTTTTTTGTAATGAAATGACATAAAATAGAAAAAAATAAAAAATCTGACCACAACCCAAAGATTTTTTAATGTAAAAACAGTAGAACTCAAAAGTTTTAACCATAAATCCATTTTTTCCATGAGTCTTAAGTAAAATGAATGTCCCGATTTTTTTCTCCCATTCTTTATTAAAACCTATATATGAGTCAAATTTGTATGTGTCAAATTTTTCAATGTGTTCGAAGTGTTTACGCAAGTCCCTTCAGCTTCAACTTACTGAAGTTCTACTGTATTATATTAAATATATTTTGAACAAATAATAAAGGCTTGATCTACACTCAATTTCTACATGAAATAGCTTACAGTGTAGATTCTGGAAATCCTGCCTGATTGTAAAGGTTGGCCTAGCTTGTATAATTGGTACATAAATTGATGAGTATATCATTATTGTTACAAGTCAGATGGATAGTTTTAGTGTGTGCAAATTTAATTTGTTTTAGTTCAATTGTGTTGGAATCTATAAGCTTATTGAAATACTCTTGAATCTGTTCCTGGAACCAACCAGTACTAAGCAATGAATGCAAAGTTTCTTGCTCAAGGAAACACAGCTTGCCCCTGACAGGGTTTGAACCCACACAGTCAGCAATTTTTGTGTCGCCTCTACGGAGTAGTGGCGACAATGGGGATCACTTCTCCGTCTTCTTTTTGCCGTCTTCCGTCCGTCCGAAAAAATTTTGCCCGGGCATCCTCATAAACTCTGAGTGCAATTTCATCCAAAACTTACAGGAATGATCAGTACCAAGTCTAGTTGTGCATATTGTCAGCTATTTTCGGTCAAAATGATTTTGTCAGATTATGGCCCTTTATAATTTTTAAATTTTAAAGTTTGTCCGGACTACTTCTCTTATTACCACTAATGCAATTTCAATGAAACTTTACAGGATTGATCGGTAGCTCAAGTCCTTGCGCATATTTGCACAGGTTTTCCGGTTGAATGATTTTTGCCGAGTTATGGCCCTTTGATAAAAAGGTTCTTTTTCTGTGTGTTGCAGATACACCAAAAGCTTGTCCGGACTACTCCTCATAAACTACTGGTGCAATTTCATCCAAACTTTACAGGAATGATCAGTACCAAGTCTAGTTGTGCATTATTGTCAGCATTTTTCCGGTTCAAGATTTTTTGTTTGAGTTATGGCCCTTTAATAATTTTTATTTTTAAAGTTTGTCCAGACTATTTCTCTGTATACCACTTATGCAATTTCAATTGAAACTTTACAGGATTGATCTGTTAGCTCAAGTCCTTGTGCATATTGCATGGTTTTCCGGTTGAATGATTTTTTGCCCGAGTTATGGCCCCTTTGATAAAAAAGGTGTTTTTTTTCTGTGTGTTGCCAGATATGCAAAAGCTTGTCCGGACTACTCCTCATAAAAACTACTGGTGCAAATTTCATCCAAACTTTACCAGGAATGATTCAGTACCAAAGTCTAGTTGTGCATATTGTCAGCATTTTCCGGTTCAATGATTTTGTCAGAGTTATGGCCCTTTTATAATTTTTGTTAATTTTAAAAGTTTGTCCAGACTACTTCTCTTATACCACTAATGCAATTTAAATGAAACTTTACAGGATTGATCTGTAGCTCAAGTCCTTGCCCATCATTGCACGGGTTTTCCGGTTGAATGATTTTTGGCCGAGTTATGGCCCTTTGATAAAAAGGTTTCTTTTTTCTGTGTGTTGCCAGATACACAAAAGCTTGTCCGGACTACTGCTCATAAACTACTGGTGCAATTTCATCCAAACTTTACAGGAATGATCAGTACCAAGTCTAGTTGTGCATATTGTCAGCATTTTCCAGTTCAATGATTTTCGTTTGAGTTATGGCCCTTTAATAATTTTTATTTTTAAAGTTTGTCCAGACTACTTCTCTTATACCACTTATGCAATTTCAATGAAACTTTACAGGATTGATCTGTAGCTCAAGTCCTTGCGCATATTGCACGGGTTTTCCGGTTGAATGATTTTGGCCGAGTTATGGCCCTTTGATTAAAAGGTGTTTTTTTCTGTGTGTTGCCAGATATGCAAAGCTTGTCCGGACTACTTCTCATAAACTACTGGTGCAATTTCATCCAAACTTTACAGGAATGATCAGTACCAAGTCTAGTTGTGCATATTGTCTGCATTTTCCGGTTCAATGATTTTTGTCAGAGTTATGGCCCTTTATAATTTTTAATTTTAAAGTTTGTCCGGACTACTTCTCTTATACCACTAATGCAATTTCAAAGAAACTTTACAGGATTGATCTGTAGCTCAAGTCCTTGCGCATATTGCACGGGTTTTCCGGTTGAATGATTTTTGGTTGAGTTATGGCCCTTTGATAAAAAGGTTTCTTTTTCTGTGTGTTGCCAGATACACAAAAGCTTGTCCGGACTACTCCTCATAAACTACTGGTGCAATTTCATCCAAACTTTACAGGAATGATCAGTATCAAGTCTAGTTGTGCATATTGTCAGCATTTTCCGGTTCAATGTTTTTGTTTGAGTTATGGCCCTTTAATAATTTTTATTTTTAAAGTTTGTCCAGACTACTTCTCTTATACCATTTATGCAATTTCAATGAAACTTACAGGATTGATCTGTAGCTCAAGTCCTTGTGCATATTGCACGGGTTTTCCGGTTGAATGATTTTTGGCCGAGTTATGGCCCTTTGATTAAAAGGTGTTTTTTTTCTGTGTGTTGCCAGATATGCAAAAGCTTGTCCGGACTACTCCTCATAAACTACTGGTGCAATTTTATCCAAATTTTACAGGAATGATCAGTACAAAGTGGTTAGTCTAGTTGTGCACTGTCCGTCTGTCTGTCAGTCTGTCACAAAATTTGTCCCAACATGAAATTGGCCATCATGAGGCGACACATGTGATTACTGATCGCTCTTGTTAGGTTACTAGTCTGACCCGTTAGTCTGACTAGTCTATACCACTTGGTCAAGCCACCACTCTTCAGGCAGATGGAACATATGGTGCTATGCCATAGATTGTATGTTTTCATTAATTCTTTCCTTGATATACATTTGTATAGAAACAAATTTTTTTATTTTAAATACCTGTGCATATAAATCAACCCATCTGAACCCGTATAGATTATTAGCAATTTTTCTATAGGTTCTAATGGCCCAGCAGCTGTTCATATTGTCACCTTAATGCAGTAACAGGTTAAATCCTTAAAATATTTGATAGGAGTTAATCAGTTATTGCACAAAGTCGACAGTATACCATATTAACAGTGTATATGGATAATATAAACATCATAATTGTCCAATGAAAATCGCTGACACAAATTGCAATGTTATAGTTATGATTTGCATTTCTTCTTCTCCAAAAAAGAAAAAAGATCTGTGATTGTTTTTTCAGGTATAACTTTGGATGTTGTTACTGATGTTTGTGATGATTGTACAGAAATCTTGGAGAAAGCTGCTTTTACCAACATGTAGGTAGATTTATTAACTCTTAAATCTGGGGGGTGGGGGGGGTTAAAGTTTTTTTTTACCCTTACCAAGGTTGTAAGTTATGTCTTTCAGATTGTCACCTTCTAGCCAATTTTTGTTAGGATTTATATTTGTATGATATTATTAACATCCACTTATTCATTAGTAAGTTTTTAAAAAATTATACAAACATCTATATGCATTATTTATTGTATTACACATTAATTGACATTTTATTTTATAATGTATGTACTTTGCTTCAAAAGTGGCGTCTTATCAGCAACGTCAGTTTGGCATGTTAACATCAATGCCTTTGTTATTAATGGTATCAACAAAAGAAGCTAATAAAAGAAATACATGTTATCACCTTAGTGCAGTAAGGGATTAACTCATTATATAATTTAATAGGAGTTAACCTGTTACTGCACTAAGGTGATGATGTACTGATAATTTGTGTTAGTTTATGAATATTTTTTTTTTATATCCAGGGTTGAACGCAATACAGTTGTAAGTTCTTCTGTATTTCATATAAGTTACTGTAATTTTGCGATAAACCCTAGAATTATATAAAATTGTTACACATTTTGATGATGTTAATTCAGGTACAGTTCAAGGTTATGGGAGATCTCAAAGACTGTGACTGTGATTAGAGATTTGTGCGGCAAGATACCGAAGATGACCGCAGCTAATGTACCGAACCTGGAACATTACATTAATTCTCAGGTAATGATATCCGATAAACACAGGCTGTCAACCAATTCCTATATTCCTATAAAACTCCTATATTTTGAGTCGGAATCCTATATTTTAAAAAGCCTCCTATTTTTCCTATATTCTCCTATACTTTGAATATTTTTCCTATATTTTTTAAAAAATATATTGCCGAGGAATTCAAAGAGATTTAAATTTTGGTACTGCTTTTGGCTTTTTCTATTTTACAGGTAAGATAATGTCTATGCCTGCATTCAGCATCACATTACTATGCTCAAGGGCTGCTTGTGCTCCACATAGCAATCTGCATGGTCACCATGAAAAAGCAGTGCATCAGTATGTCAACTTTATTTCAGGTGACCAATTCAGATGATGGTCTTGCATTGCTGTAACTTTCTGTCGGGATGCTGATGCTGTGGTTCAAAGCTAATGCAGGCTGTCCACTGTGTCCCTAAAATTCCTAACAAAACCCTAATTTTTTTAGTTTGGCTAAAATTCCTAAAAAAGTGAAACATTCAAAGGGAATTCCTAGGATGCCCTATTTTTTCACTGAAATTCCTCATTTTTATCTTTTGTTATAAACATACTTATAACTCGTAACCCTGTCAAAATAATCACGGAATAACTAAGTCGACCATGTTTTGAACATGATCAAAAATGATTTGGCCATGATTTGCCAACTCAAAATTGATGACATTGAAATGGTTTCGTTTTAACTAAAAGTTACTTTGACTATGTCAGTAACATTGCTATTTCATAATCAAAGCAGTTGTTGATAATCATGTTGACAGATTGATAATGATCATGTTGACAGCAAAAATACTACCATATTATGGTCCTGAAACTCAAATCTTAACCATAAGAGTCCACTTATTATGGAATATTTTGACACTCTTTTGCCAACTCCAGATATCTTGAATTTTATGTTTGTTCATTTTATCCAAATTTCTGAAGTGGGGTCATTTTATATCATATCATATTTTAAAAATGATCATTATGAAGCTGTTGTAACGCAATCTTAATTAAAAACATGTATAAATAAGTTGTCAAAAAATTAATGTACAATTTGGTTTACTCACAACTCTTTTATTTAAATCTGCATAATATCGAAACAACATTGTAAAGTACTGAACTTTGAAAAATTCTTTCCCCTCATACTTATTTATCCTTTTCGATGACTTTGTAGGAGAAATTGTTTATTTTGCCACAAAGTTTTTAATTTCATTCAATTCTTGTTCTTTCATTCAAATGGTGCAATTTAGGAAAAATGCCAGACTCATATAATTAATCACACTAAAATAATTTGGCAGTTCAGTAATATAATGCTCATTTCCAGTTACCATGTACACACATTTTGAAATTATGTGATCTAGAGAAACTGCAATTGAATGGTCTGTGTGATGAACTTTTTTGATGTGCAATTCTTTGTGTTGATTATAGATGCTTCCCATTTATTCAAATGACTGTACTAAGGCAAATGCCTTTTTCCTTTCTACTTGTACAAAAAAATTCATTTGTCCATATCCCAAGCTGCATTGTGCAAGAATTTCACTGTATAAGAATTCCTTTTTAGACACTTGTGGTTATAACATTCCGAAAAACATAGGTAAAACATGTTCTTTTTTGACATGTTCAGCCAGTTTAAAAAAATATGGTTTTGAACATGATTTTGACTAAGACCATTTATGCAGGGAAGGCAGTTGACCAGTGAGTCCACACTGGTAGCACCTTTGCTCTAACTAAACTAGAAAATTATTTGTGAGTTACTTTTGTGTCAAATATGTGTCCTTTGGGACCTGAGTTTATTTAGTTATAAAATTATAAATTTTAGCCCTAAAATTTCTATTACATACCCTAACATTCCTAATTTAAGCCCTAAAATTTCTGAAATATTACCCTAAAATTCACCCTAATTTTATGTCGGAAGGTGCTGGACAGCCTGCTAATGGTGTCCTTTACTTATACGGTAGACATTTTATTGTAGAAACAGCATGTGTAAAAGTTAGACTAATTTATATAAGCATTGGTAAGTTAACCAATTTAAGTTGAAAACTCCTATTTTTTTTTCTCAAAATGGTCCAAAAACTCCTATATTTCCTGCAAAAATATTCCTTTATTCCTCCTTTACTTTTGATAAGACCTGGTTGACAGCCTGTAAACATGATAATTGAGCCGTGCCATGACAAAACCAACATAATGGGTTTGCGACCAGCATGGATCCAGACCAGCTTGCGCATCCGCCCAGTCTGATCAGGATCCATGCTGTTCGCTATTAGTTTCTCTACTTGTTATAGGGTCCGTAAGCGAACAGTATGGATCCTGATCAGACTGCGCTGATGCGCAGGCTGGTCTGGAGACATGCTGGTCACAAACCCACTATGTTGGTTTTGTCGTAACGCCGCTCATATGTTCTAAACTTTGGACATTGTGACTGAAGATAACTGAACCTAGAATATTTAGGTGAGTGATAAAGGACAAGCATACCTTTCTTGTTTAATAGGAAAGATATCATGGTATAACTTCATATCAGCTGATACTGATTTACTTCAATACTTATAAATGCATAACATGTATATGATTACTCTTTGGAATTTATTGGTAACATTGAAGTGGTAAAAGAGGGGAGCAGTTGTTTCAGATTTCTTTTTATATGCTCGAAAGAATTTCCGGCATATTATGTTTAACCCCCTGGCGTCCGTCCATCTGTCTGTCTGTCCGTCCGATAGCAATTTGGTTTCCGGAGCATAACTTAAGTTCCATTTGGCCTACAATATTCAAACTTCAAAGGATGATTGTCCATATTGGGTTGAAGACCCCAATTGATTTTGGGGTGACAAGGACAAAGGTCAAGGTCACTATTACCTTAAAACTGAAAACAAGTTCTGGAGCATAACTTAAGTTTCATTTGGCCCACAGTGTTCAAACTTCATAGGATGATTGTCCATATTTGAAGCAGGAAATACTTTATTTAATTCTCATGTCTTACAAATGCTTCATCCTTACTTAAAAAACAAAACACTTTCGGGCATATAATGCTCCGCCTAGTGGTGCTCTTGTTATATTTTACTCTAAACATTTATCATTGTCAATTATTGGCCATTCACCATTAAATAAAAATAGCTAAAGCAGCTCAGTTGGACAGTGGAGCATAAGCATATTGTCATTTTTAATTTTTTTCTTTTATTTATAGGTTGATGCTACATTGAATGTTGATAGCAGTACAAGATTGACCAATGATGATACAGCTGTACACACTAGTCAGTGTACAGCCTCCATGTCTGTGATAAATACGCAAAAACCTCATACAGACACTGAAACAGCTCATTCAGTTCCCCACCCACATTCCAATATATATGATTCTAATCAGACTGGTCCCATACAAACTTTTTCTAGTCAGAACTTACAGACTGGTTTGCTACAAACTTTGTCCAGTCAAAATTTACAGACTGGTCCCCTTCATTCCCTACCTAGTCAAAACTCACAGACTGGTTCTGAAATAAATCCAGCTGTTTCATCAGTGAGTTGTGATAAGACTGTGACAAATGTTGCAGAAAGTAATTCCAGTCCAGAATTGATGGCAGGTGAACATTTATCTCACATATGGAGATGCATTTATAAATACTGGTAAGTGAAACCATTCTTTTTTTAGCTTTTCTGTTTCGAAAAAAAAAATTAAGCTACATGTACTGTATTATGATTGCTGCAATGTGTACAATGTTCATTTTTTTTATGGTTGAAATTCTTGAAGTTAAGAAATAAAGACATTTTATTGGATCTGACTTGATTTTCCATATATTATATATGATATAAATGTTTATGAAATGAGTTCAGGTGGACAAGCTTTCAACGTTTTTTTTAGCAAGTTTAATGAAATTTTATATATGACAACACTTGTGAGGTTCTTTGCATCACATGACTTTGAAATTATTTATTCAAATTAACTAGTTTTGGTATTTTATCAGCAGTTTTGTACACTTTTTTGTACTTTCTGAAAAAATGTACTCAAAACTGATGTCACAAATATGCTATATATGTGTAATCATGGTTATATTACATAGGAAACCAGCAACGCTATGTGATATAAATATTAAATATATCTATCTGATTTCAGTGATGAGTTTTACAGAACAATATCGACAAGTACCGACCCAGATGTATTAAGAAATATCCAACCAGTTTTGAAAATCCTTGTATCGACGAGCCTGGAGTTGAGGAAATACTATGCTGGGTAAGTTTGGCCTCACAATTTGTTATGTAACTGTAAATTAAGCAGCGTAAAACATGAATATTTCGAGTATTCAATAAATCACTGTTGAGCAAGTATAATAGATTTGAATTAAATGCTGAATATATATAATTTAATGTTTTAGATAAAAAGTAGGAGATTCCTGACAAGAAGTTGATTATTGTTATCTCCAAATTTTTTTGCAAGTCAGTTCTTTCCATCCATCCGTGTGCCACACAGTTTTACAGAGCATTTATGTACATGTATTGACAGAATTATCTTAGATATTAAATTGGTAAATAGCTTCCTTGCATGGTTGTATGCCCATCACTGTTGTGGGTTTGAATCCAGCCAGGGACTTTGAATTCTGTCATGTGAGGAAGCCATCCAGAAGCTTACAGAACATTGGTGGTTCTACTTAGTTCTATTTCATGCCTGAAATAATGCAAGGAAGGTCAATGCAGGTCTCCCTCCGGAAACAAAGCTGGAAAGAAAACGCCGTTTTACCTTTACAGTGTGTGACAAAGCATAACATAAACATAACAAAACACAATACAAAATCCCCTTTGTTGCATTTTGAAGTTGATAAAGCTTAAGTCAATGAGGCTGGAATTTATTTATTTCCAACTTTTCCTCACAGTCATTTAATGTTGATATCTTTGATATAATTGGGATATAGTTTGTTTGTATGATGATACTATGAGTTAAAATGTTTTCAGGTTGCTAGAGTTACCGGTCACTGATCTCTCAAATAGAGAACAAGAGTTTACAGCATTAAGTCAAGTGTGTAACACTTTCTTCAGCAGATTAAATGTTCAGGTATGTTACATATGCTAAATATGAATTTTACAAAAAGCAAAAAAAAAAAAAAAAAAAAATTAAATAAATCAAAAAAGTATATTCATTTCCCATCATTTGAAATATTAGAATGGCTTTGAAGATTAAAGATTTTTGCTAAGTATAGGACTAGTGTACATATGTTGCTCACAGTTCAATAATTTTGTCTACAAGGTTGATAGATCTATGTCTCTATTATATGAAAGTTTATCTGATTTATTTAATTTTTGGTAAACAGTTTTATGCACCTTAAGGGTTGCATATAGATTTTAAATAGTTTTGTAGAACTTTTATAGTTTGGTTTAAACATATTTATTTAATTATATATTAATCACTTTCGAGTCTGCTTCCTGGAAGCAACCAGTACTGGTGTCATTTGAAGAAACATGGTCGTGATCTGATTAGGGCTCAAATCCGTAATCTTTGGGTTGAGAGGCAGACACCTTAACCACTAGGCCACCTCTCCTGTTTTATCTGGTCCATTACTTTGTTATTTGTGGTTGGATTTTGATAAGAACTTTAAAAGAATTTTTCATAAAAGCACATAGATTGTCATTTCCAGTCAACAATACAGTAATGTGTTGGACATGCAGTGATATTTTTCTCAATTTTCAAAACAACCTGTGGCTTTCTGAATGGGGAAAATATAGTGTAATAAATCAGAAATAAAATTCCAATAACCTAAAAATGGAATTAACCCACACATTTTATAAAATTTTCATTTTCAATTCAATTTAACATGCACGGTACATGGCAGTGGCTATCTATAGGGACAGCTTTCTGTCTTCTAGCTGATATAAGTCAGGTGCTGTTTAGTCAAGGTTCTGTGAAGGAAGAAAGTAGAGCATTTTAGTGGAAAATTGTAGCATGTTTTTGGGAAAATATACCTATTTTGGGCTAGGGGAAATAGCCTTTTTTCGGCTGTAAAATACAGGGAAACAAAATATCTGACACAATAATAAAACATTGCATCGTGGCATGCAAGAATAGGCTAAGAATTTCAAATGGACCGTCCCAAATTCAAAGCAGGGTAAATCTATGGTAAAAATTCAGCAGGTGAAGAAATATGTTTGAAAATACTGTAAGCTTTTGTAATAACTTTTTCAGGAGAATGTTCCAGTTGGTACAGTTACACCTTTACAGCTTCTGACGTTATATAGCAAACTATCATACAGGTAAGTTTTATAATTTATTAGCAGTTTTTATCAGTGTTTACCAGTGTTCTATATTTGTGACAGTTTTATTTGTGACATTTTTTACCAGTTTTTACCAGTGTTTTATATTTGGGAAAGTTTTTGCTAGTGTTTTATATATGGGAAAGTTTTAACCAGTCTTAATTTGTGATAATTTTTTTTACCAGTTTTAACTAGTGTTCTATATTTGTGACACTTTTAACCAATGTTTTATTTTTGTTACATGTTTTACCAGTTTTATATTTCACAAACAGTTTTAACGTACGATCACAGAAAAGATATCTGTGGCGGAGTTGTTAGGAGTATTAATTTCATGTAAATTGCCCCACATGACTTGAGAATCATGGCTGTGGGTTCCACTGTGCTGCCGGGGCTTTAATATTTTGATGTAGGGAAGTTTGTTTAGCTATATATAGGGTATGATGCTTTTTTGTATATATTTCACCAGGGTATAATGTTTTTTTGTGAATATTTCACGAGTGTATTATGTAATTTTGTGTATATTTCACAAATATATGATGTAATTTTGTGTGCATTTCACGAGTGTATGATGGAATTTTGTGTATATTTCACGAGTGTATGATGTTATTTTTTGTATATTTCACGAGTGTATGGTGTAATTTTGTGTATATTTCACGAGTGTATGATGTAATTTTGTGTATATTTCACGAGTGTATGATGTAATTTTGTGTATATTTCATGAGTGTATGATGTTATTTTGTGTATATATCACGAGTGTATGATGTAATTTTGTGTATATATCACGAGTGTATAATGTTATTTTGCATATACATATATTTCACGAGTGTATGATGTTATTTTGTGTATATTTCACTAGTGTATGTTGTTATTTTGTGTATATTTCACTAGTGTATGATGTAATTTTGCGTTTATTTCACGAGTGTATGATGTAATTTTGTGTATATTTCACGGGTGTATGATGTTATTTTGTGTATATTTCACGAGTGTATGTTGTAATTTTGTGTATATTTCACGAGTGTATGATGTAATTTTGTGTATATATCACGAGTGTATGATGCTATTTTGTGTATATTTCACGAGTGTATGATGGAATTTTGTGTATATTTCACGAGTGTATGATGTTCTTTTGTGTATACATATATTTCACTAGTGTATGTTATTTATTTCACGAGTGTATGATGTTATTTTGTGTATATTTCACGAGTGTATGATGTAATTTTGTGTATATTTCACAAGTGTATGATGGAATTTTGTGTATATTTCACGAGTGTATGATGGAATTTTGTGTATATTTCACGAGTGTATGATGTTATTTTGTGTATATTTCACGAGTGTATGATGTTCTTTTGTGTATACATATATTTCACTAGTGTATGTTATTTTGTGTATATTTTACCAGTGTATGTTGTAATTTTGTGTATATTTTATGAGTGTATGATGTAATTTTGTGTATATTTCACGAGTGTATGATGTTATTTTGTGTATATTTCACGAGTGTATGATGTAATTTTGTGTATATTTCACGAGTGTATGATGCTATTTTGTGTATTTTTCAGGGAGACATTGACACAGTTCCTGTCACAGCTTGATGAAATGTTAAAGATGATGTACCAGTGCCTTCATAAACTCTGTCCTGATGACTGAATCATTTATTTGTTCACAGTGTTAATTAACTTTGTTAAAATTAAATCATGTTATAAATCTGTTATAGTTAAATTGATTTGTTATTGTATATTCCCTGTAATTTGGATATGGAAAGGAAAGCTGATTTAGTTAAGTGTCATAAGGTGTCAGGTGACCATTGCTTTCTAGCAAAATCTTTTCGTGAAAGTTTAGTGGTTGGCTATTAATCTCATCAAGGGCCCTAATGGCTAAGTGGTTTAAATTGATGACTTTGAACTTCTTACCCCTCACTGCTGTGGGTTTGAATCCTTCCTGCCACCTTTGATTGAAGCTATTTGGCTATTTTAGGAAAGGTTTGCTGGTTCTATAAAGGTGTTTGTACATATCTGACATAATGTAGAAATGGACGCTGTAGGTTTTCCTCCATTGTTAAAGCTGGAAAGTCAACAGTGTTCCAGAACTAAAGCAACACCAGGGGGCCAAAACCACCTTACCTGCTGGAGTAAGAAGATGAATAGACTTACCCATAATGTAGTCATGTTTTACGATCATGCAGGGATAAACAGTGGCTGCAATTGTGATGTTTCAACCTTTAAAGGCAACCACTTGGCCACAAAGGAAGTTTTTGTATAATAAAAGCAACATCATGTTATATATACTCTTGTAATTTAATAGTGAATTAAAGCATTTACATGCAGCAGTAATATAGCACACCTGTGGCAGAAATAAGTTAACTTGTATTAAACTTCAACAGGAGTTAACCTAATATTGCACTCGGGTGATGTGACAATCTCTAACATAAGATGGTGAATAAACTAGTCAGTAACAAAACTAAAACATGCTAAGGGTTAAGTATACATGTAATTGTTAATAATTTTCAAAAGATTAATTGCTACTACATATTACAGATGTACTTTTCATTAATCACATTTATCAATCACATGAAAAGAATATATCAATTGAGTCATTCACCAAATTAGGAAATCATAACAGAAGCCAAATTTTGTTGGCTCTTCTTTTTAAGCTTTAATGTAGCAGATCCTTTGCCTATATTGGGACATATATCTTCTCCGGGACGCTTCCGGGACACTCTATTTCCATAATTTTCCCGGATCCGGCACAACGTCTGGGACGTTATGGCACGTATACTGCATAGCTTATTAAATTCAATTTACTGAATAGGAACTTCCACCTTTGACCTAATAATGACCTTTCTTGATAATGACTGTTCTTGATATAATTTTAACCTTTACCTGATAACAACCTTGACCAATTGATGACCTATGGAAAGTAATTTTCACCTATTAATGAAAATAACTCGTTACTGACCTTTATTATATAGCATTTACCTTATAATAACCTTGAGGTTTTACTCCTCTTCTGATAATATATAATGACCTACATGTAGATCAAATAATGATCAGCTGATACTGACCTTGACCTAATTATGATCTTTTGATACTGACCTTGACCTAGTTATGATCTATTGATACTGACCTTGACCTAATTATGATCTACTGATACTGACCTTGACCTAATTATGATTTATTGATACTGACCTTGACCTTATCATAATCTATTGATACTGGCTGTGACCTAATTGTGTTTTTGATTTTAATTATTATAAACCTTTACTTTTTGATAAATTCACCTTTTTTTACTATATAAAGGCAAGTTTTGCAGTAACACTTTTATCATTATTTGAATCCCTTTATTGCTTTCTTAACATTGGTAAAGTAATGTAACCGACTAAATAGGTAATAAGCAAGATATCATGCACATTTGAAATCAATATTTACCAAACAATGTTTGTACTTTAATTCTCTGATTAATAAGATAAAAAGACAAAATAACCAGACTGTGTGTGTAAAACAAACAACTCGTTTACAACCTACACTTCATATATATATAACAATAAATTTGTAGTGGGCTTTTCCCCACTTTAAAGGAACTCCACTGAGGTCCAAAGGTCTAAAAACATAAAATTTGAATTTCTTACATAAGTAAGCTGGGACCCTTAAAACAGAAAAATATACAAAAGATGATTAAGAAATATACCCAGAAATAAATTGGAAATCGTATTTTGTGCTATTCCAATTATTATTGAAAAGCATTTGGGTCAATTTTCATAAGAAAAATAATTATTCAGTGAAAACAGAATGAGCAAATGATCTAACAAGAGGGCCATGATGGCCCTGAGGTCGCTCACCTGTATATAGGCCCCCCAACCCCCACTCCCCCAACGTTGCAGAGCCAATTTAACCCAAGGGCTTTTATTTGCACAAACTTGGTAGACACCCATAAGAAGATGTTTCATGCTAAACATTTAAGTTCTAGCTCATTGGGCTTTTTAAAAGAAGATTTTTTTTAGTTTTTACTATACACATATAGTTAAAAACAATGACACCCCTGGGGCCGGGCCAGTTTTGACCCCAGGGCTTTTATTTGAACAAACTTTGTAGACACTTACTAGAAGATGTTTCATGCTTAATATCTAAACTCTAGCTATTTGGGTTATTTCAAAGAAGATTTAAAGTTTTTGCTAAACACATATAAAGAAAATCAATGACCCCCCGGGGCGGGGCCAATTTTCACCCCTGGGCTTGTATTTGAACAAACTTGGTAGACACCTATTAGAACATGTTTGATGCTAAATATCTTAGCCATAGCTCTTTGAGTTCTTTAAAAGAAGATTTTTTAAGTTTTTACTATATGCATATAGGGAAAATCAATGACCCCCCGGGGCGGGGCCAATTTTCACCCCAGGGCTTTTATTTGAACAAACTTGGTAGACACCCATTAGAAGATGTTTCATGCTAAATATCTTAGCTCTAGCTCTTTGGGTTCTTTAAAAGAAGATTTTTCAAGTTTTTACTATATGCATATAGGGAAAATCAATGACCCCCCGGGGCGGTGCCAATTTTGACCCCAGGGCTTTTATTTGAACAAACTTGGTAGACACACACTAGAAGATGTTTCATGCCAAATATCTAAGCTCTAGCTGTTTGAGTCCTTTAAAAGTAGATTTTTAAGTTTTTACTATATGCATATAGGGAAAATCAATGACCCCCGGGGCGGGGCCAATTTTCACCCCAAGGCTTTTATTTGAACAAACTTGGTAGACACCCATTAGAACATGTTTCATGCTAAATATCTTAGCTCTAGCTCTTTGGGTTCTTTAAAAGAAGATTTTTTAAGTTTTTACTATATGCATATAGGGAAAATCAATGACCCCCGGGGCGGGGCCAATTTTGACCAAAGGGCTTTTATTTGAACAAACTTGGTAGACACTCGCTAAAAGATGTTTCATGCCAAATATCTAAGCTCTAGCTCTTTGAGTTCTTTAAAAGAAGGTTTTTTAAGTTTTTACTATATGCATATAGGGAAAATCAATGACCCCCGGGGCGGGGCCAATTTTGACCCCAGGGCTTTTATTTGAACAAACTTGGAAGACACCAATTAGAACATGTTTCATGCTAAATATCTTAGCTCTAGCTCTTTGGGTTCTTTAAAAGAAGATTTTTTAAGTTTTTACTATATGCATATAGGGAAAATCAATGACCCCCAGGGGCGGGGCCAATTTTGACCCCAGGGCTTTTATTTGAACAAACTTGGTAGACACTCACTAGATGATGTTTCATGCCAAATATCTAAGCTCTAGCTCTTATGGTTTTTTAAAAGAAGATATTTAAAGTTTTTTCTTTCGGTTGCCATGGCAACCAGAGTTTTGCATGGAATTAAATTCTTTGAACAATTTATAAAGGTGACCACCAAAGGAACATTCCTGTGAAGTTTGGATAAAATTGGCTTAGTGGTTTATGAGGAGATGTCATTTAAAGTAAAAGTTTACGGACGGACGACGGACGGACGCCGGACGAAAAGCGATCACAAAAGCTCACCCTGTCACTTTGTGACAGGCGAGCTTAAAATTAGCACACAACTTATTTGTCTAACCCTACATCAAATAAAACATCTCAAAAAATTATTTCCAGTCCGGTCATGTCAAAAAACCACGGTGGAGTCCCTTTTATGCTGGAACTGTCCATTGTAAACACTAGGGTTTTTTTAATAAAAATATTCTAAAATTAGCCGACCAATGGCGTAGTGAGCAGTCAAACTGCATGGATGTGATGGCTGGCCATGCTCTATACTGGGTGGGATAAGCGGATATATACCACCACTACCATAACCAATATATTACATTTATAACATTTACAAATAATGAAAAAAAAATACATTCAGCACAAAATACAACCTTTTCCCTCAAATCAAACTTTACAATAAAGTAAAAAAAAAGAAACAAGCAAACATATATCTATTATCAGAAACAATTTTCTTTCTTACCATTCCAGACTTTTTTGAATTTCATATTAACTTTAAATTATCTAAAGGATTTGCATAAAGGAAAAACATCTTGTGATATCTTTTGAGTCAAGTTACAGTGATTATATATTTTTCATAAAGAAATGTTGACTGGTTTTTTATCAAAAATGTTGACTGGTTTTTTATCAAGAATGTTGACTGTTTTTTTATCAAGAATGTTGACTGGTTTTTGAGTATTGCATGGTACATGTTCACACTATTTTGCCTAGTTAAAATATCACCCCTTAAAATAATTGTTGTGAAAATAGTATACATGGTGGCCTCCATTATCACTGAATGATGTATACATGTGAATATAATTAATATGTATACAAAATAGTAAGCATTATCCAAACAACCATTTTAAGATGGATACATGCATATTTTTGTTACAAAAATGGGCCGTAGATTATAAAAATTTTGAGAAAACAAATAATGTTGCCCTATCCCTTCTTATACTTGACTAAAAACAACAAATAAACATCATTTCACACATTTACAAAAAAAAATCCTAAAATATTATCTAAGTTACATGTACCTATGTAAAATATCAAAAATTGCAATACTTTTTTCACCCCTTTTTACCCTGAACCACAAAAATTTACCTAGATTGATAAAAAAAGTCATTCAAGGGGGATTTAAGCAGGCAGATGTCCCTTTAGGCAGTGACTTACAAATGTCCATCCACTTAACAATGAGAATAAATTACCTAGCAAAAATTAAATTGCTCTATAAAAAGAAAAATGTTCACAATTCGTTTTGCACAAGTAAAAAATGAAAAATGTTCACAATGTGAGATTCTGAAGAGATTTGAGTATTTTAATATTCTGAAAAAAAAACAACAACAACAAACAAACATACAGTTCACAATATCTTACAGATTAACACTTTTTTCCAAAAGAAAAAAAGATATGTAACAAAAAAGTTCACAATAACACAAGCCAGATTCTTTCCATAAAAAATATTTTCACTGATCTAAAAGAAAACCCATAAAATTTCACCACATTACATACACAAACTTTGTGCTGCACTAATGAAAATATAAATATTCATTATAACACATGTCAGATTTCTCCCATGTAGAGTACATTTGTACTTTCTATAACTTCTAAATATGTTCTACAAAAACGCAATATTACAGTTTTATTTTGTTTTAAACAAAAAAATGAAATAATGATACAAAAAAATAAAAATTAAATAATGAATCATAATATCATAATTGAGATTACTACCATAGAAAACTTTCATGCCTTGACAGATCTACTAAGTTCACAATATTAAACATATCTGTTAGCAAAAAAAACAAAGTTTACAAAATTTAAAGTGTTTTGAAAAAAATGTTATAAAGTTCACAATAAAAAGAACTATGATAGGTGCAAAGTAAATGTTCACCATTTTAAAGAAGTCTGTTTTGCAAAAATATACAAAGTTCAGTTAAAAATAAAATTATGTTCTGTAAAAGAATCACAATATAAACAGTACTGTGTATTTTACAACCCATCAATAATTTAATTACTTTAACAAATATGAGATTCTCTTGAGTATTTTTTATTGCTTTTACACACAAATATAAACTACAAATGTTATCATTACCATTCCACATAATCACATTATTATCCCATACCCAACTGAATATCTTAAATGGAAATGTCAATCTTTCAGTTTATACAAAACCATTTTTAGTTTTTAGTGAAATTTTCCCTAATTACAGTCAACATTACAACTTTAATCAGTATCACGTATACAATAACACTTCCATTCATATTAGCATGTTGCAAATTAACATAATTACATTTGTTCTGCATCTCGTGTTCACAATATCGGTGTAAATTTGTATCGCAAATAAAGGGAATGTTCACAATAACAGGTATAAGACTGTATGTATAAAGTATTGTAAGCGGCCCTAAATTTGTGCCTGTCTGTGAGTCAACATCGTTACTGTTTTTGTCACAAAGTCTCAACAAATGTTCATTAAGATAGAAAACAGTTTGATATTTGTAAACAATAAAGTAAATTGAATGTATCTGCCAAATTTCTTCAACATGGAACACTTGGGGTCATTAGAAAATAAAGTGTATCAAACTAGCACTGTAAAATGCTTAATGTAACGAATCATGGCCACCCATGGATGTATAAATATACATGTATATACTTAATCAACAATACTCTGTGCATGAGACTAAATACAACCTTAAGGCCTTAGGGAATGAAAAACTTTGATATGGCTACATGATATAAAGACACAAATTTTTTACATTTGTTTACCTTGTTAAACAAAGACAAAACTTTCAAATGTATCATCAAACTAATCACAGAAATAAAGAAATAAAAGGAATGTTTGTCAATTTTAACCCTCAGAACATAAAAGTCAGAATGGAAATTCGGATTTTACTTTTGTTTAATTACAGTATCACACTGGAGTTTTCATTTCATATTGAATCCCTCAGAAGTACACCCTTTGTCATTAACCCTTAACCTTCTGAATTTCTCAAATGAATTTGCCAAGCTTTTATGTCAGGAAATGTCCATTGTTAATTATACGGATAGTATTTTTAGATGAAAATTTGAAGTTTGTGTCAGACAACAGTATAGAGCTTGGTCAGACTACACGGAAGTGCATGCTGGCCTGGCTCTATACTGGTGGCAAAGACAGACCCAGCAGGTTGAAGGTTTAAGCCTGTGAAACCGGAACTTGCAATGTTACGCATTAATGCACTTGATTTTAAGGCCCATTATTAGCACAATTTCATATATATACAGGCCATGTATAATCTTTACAGTTTAAATGACAGTGCTTATTGTATATGGTGTGTTGGTAATTTTACACTGGACATCTGTGAATCAACCATTATTTCAGATAACATGCTTGCTATTTTTTGAGACTTGCTATAAATAGAACAAAAAGTAAATTATTGTAACAAAATGAACAACTTGTCCTAAAAATATACATGTATTAAATAACTTTCTTAACATTTTAAATTAGTAAAACTGAAAAATATATGTATAAAAAAGCAGCAAACACAATTTCTTCTCTCAAAATATACAAAAAAAAAAAAGGTCAACCAACATAGAAACACAAAAACAAAATCTGAAGAATTGCTTATTGGCAGTTACTTACTACAAAATCTCAATTAAAATTAAAAAATATATTTTGAGAAATATATCACTAAAAAATTGGTTTCAGATCTACATGTATCCTTGTCAAAATTGTTAGTTCCCACAAAGCTTATTAAACTTTCTGAAATTAACTTAAACAACCAGTACTTCAACAAGTAATTGGAAACATGCCAACTCTCAATCTATTTTATAGTAACATTTACAAAAAAATAAAGTAGTCTGCATGATATTGGCAAATCTGGTAAAATTAATAAAAGTTTTTTTTTCCCAGTGTGGTATTTTGTTCTTCGATTTGTCCTGCGTTACCTTAGCGTTACATTCGTTAAATATTCAAAAATCTACGTGTCTTCGTGGAGAGAGCCGTAGTTACTTTCCTGGCGACCTGTTCCTTCCACGTACGTTTCTGATGCATTTTGGGACAAAGATGGTCAGCATTACACCTATGACTACTCCAAGCAACAGACAAATTACCACCCAGTAACTTGCCACTGAAATGTAAATATCCGATTCATGTATTATATTCAGAGGAGACAGAGATCAAATGACAGGAAATTATAATAAAAAAATAGATTTTCCAACAATATTCCAAATGTGAACGACAAAAATAATAATGGGCCATAAATCTGGAAAAAAATTATCAAATCACAAAATCTTGACAAAATTCACAAGGAAATTTGATGAAAATCTTTATGTTTCAGTTTGAATGAAATCCCTTGTTAAATGTAGGAGGTACGTACAGAAATCAATTGTTTACACCCAGCCACATGCTGCAAACATTCAACAGTATAGATCCTGGCTAGAATGCATGCATGAGGATGCTAGTCTGCATCTAAACTGGTGGAAAAGGCCATCATTTTCAATTAGCCATAAAGATTAAAGATGATCTTTTAAATTGTAAGATTCTTGGTATTTGACCATTGTAGTTTCTATACTTACCCCCAGCTTTCTTCCCTCCTTTGTTAGGAGCTGGAGTAGGTGCTGGTGGGATAGGGGGCCT